>NW_027106137.1:39727-49989 GCF_000696795.3 Halyomorpha halys | reverse complement strand
ATATCTGGTGAGAATCCCCCTATCCGCCACCTGGGGAGGCGCCCGATGGGAGACTAGCTACTCCACACGGGCATACCCTAAGGTTAACGAGGTATTCTTCAAGTTACACTCGCATCCACAGTTTCCGATTTCGGCCAACTGCTACCAAGATACAACCAGAGACTATTAAGTTAACGATGAAAGTAAGAAAAATACTCTATTAATAGGAAAAAGAGTAAGGTATAAACGAAGTTAAGGAAATGATGTTAGGATAGTTATTATTATTTACTTTTTATTTTTGACGTTTAGTTAGGCTATCCATTTTTAATGTGCATCATTTTAATAGTGTCGTTAAAATAAAATTACTTAGAGGAACAAACTCAGTAATCACTTTACTTCATACAAATATATTCCAGCTACATGGCCGAACTGAACAGACATCAAGACGTGACTCTTAGTAAGATTCAGATACTTATTAGCTTATAATTTCACTACAAAATCAATATGAAACCGAAAATTGAAGATTAAATTATCTATCTAAAACTTTAAACTTAAGTTAACATTGTAATTATTAAACAATATAACGATATATATTTTATAACGGAACTATGGGATTTTTCTTACATACTATATTGTACCACTGCCGGGTTTAATAAAATGCAATGGAAAAATTCACATACGCCAAAACAGATTAGAAAAATTAAATATAAAAGAAAGCAAATCACTCTGACTTAGTAATCAGTCCAAATAAATCGTGATTTCAAACAGTTATAATTAAAAAATAATAATAACAATAATAATAGTTACTATTATAATCAATAATAAAAGTTCAGAAAATTATAAAATATTCCAGTTAGGCATAAATAGCATTGAGACTAATACATGCATTACAATTACAAACAATTAATAAACTGTTAAAGGTTACTTTATATTAATGAATGATTCACTAATTGAATAATACGCTCGTAAAATTAACCATTTTGTATGCTACCCTTATATCATAAAGTCCTGGATCAAATTTTAATCAAAATAAAAAACGTAAATACGAGTCCTTTAATTAATACAGTTAACGAAGAGTTTATAAAATGTTACCTCAAATTTTAATCGGTCATCACAGCATTTTTACCTGTAAAAGAAATGATAAACATCTTTAGTATCGTTATAATATTACATATAAATAAATTAATGTTTTTTCTAAATATTGAATTATTTTGGTTCAGGCTAAATTGTAATACTAAAATATGTAACAGGCCTGACCAATTAACACTTAAATAATTAATTTCAACGAATTAGGCAATATTTTAGTCTAATGATGCTTTATTTGTTCATGGTATGAATAAGAAAAATGTTTAAATACATATCTGTGAATAATAAGTGGGTGCGAAAGTTATTAAATTCATACAAGAATAAGTGATATGTGATATTAGAGGTTATAAAATATAATATATAATAGGATGATATTTATGCAAGCAATCATAATATTTTAGATTTACTTATCAACCTAGTTGATAATTAAGAATAATTAAATGTTTAATTCACTAAAATAACATTTGTTAGGCACTAAAACGATCTTTGAAGGTTTAAGTATAGCTTCTATTAATATATTCCTGTTATATAACTACTAATATATAGCAGGTTCATAGATATAGGAAAAATAATCATCTCCATTATTTAATTTGTATTTAATGGTTTAAACATTACTTTTTGCTTCTTTAATTTAGTTATTGGCACTTTTCGAACTTTTGTCCATCGTCTAGTTCAATCTATAATTAAATAATAAACAATTGGAGTTCATCAATCTTTATGATTCAACATAATTTATGACTATATCACACACTATAATCAGTATGTGTAACAATCAGAATCAATATACCTATCTAAAAACATTAAAAATGTATTGTAGTAAAATTCAAATCGGACCTAAAAGGAATTAGGCAACATTATGTCGACCTAATTAACAAAATGAATATCCAACAATAATCTGTGAGGTCAAGAGGGGTAGAAATAAACTAAAACTTTTCAAATAAATAAAAGTACAACAGTCCAATTACTGTTATAAATATCTACATATAGGTATAATATGATAATTGAAATAATATGATTAAAAATTAAATTTTGTTAAATATTATAATATAACATTAATTTCAGAAATAATAAATGATATTTTTTTTAATCAAGACAATTCTCTAAAAGGGGTGACAAGGACTGCAGATATCGGTATTGGTATCTGGTCGGGGAACTAGTTCGGCAAGTGAACCAAGAGTCCTTTTTACCAACCCCAGACGGCTACCAAAATTACCACCGCCTACTAACCAAGGCTGGAGTGTCAAGATTCGTTTCTCGGGGCTGTCTTGAAATAACTATTAACCTGCCCAGGTGCAAACCGAACCCAAAACGTTTCCATCGAGTGCCCTGGGACCAAGGCCTTAACCCGAAAGGCCGTCCCGCCCCTTAAGGAAGACAGGATGATTTAATATGTTAATAATTGGCTTTTCTCGTTCCGTGTCATAATTGTTATACAGTGTGATATAGTTATAATTTTGAGGAAGTAAACGTAAAGTGTTCATGAAATCTAATTATTTCTATTGTAGTTATTGATTGGATCAGATGATGGACAAATGTCTTAACAATTATTAGACCCCAATAATTAAAAAAAAGGTAGTGAAGAAGAAGATTTATAAAAAATAATCATGCAATTGTATAGTATTCGATTAATTTGCAACTTAACTAAACATGTTGTTACAGTTACTTATCGTAATAATCATAAAACATTGTTGTAAAAGAAAATTAGAAATATATAGAACGAAAAAATGCTTCCAATATCAGAGTTTACTAATAATAAGCATACAAATGTTATATTATCGTTGTTAATATTATGAAATATCGGTTTCAGTGATCTCTCAACCTAACTTTTATATAATTTCCGACCGCAGTAGCTCAAATATTGATAAAATTCGACACTGCGCAACAAGTGAAGGGTTAAACTGAATTTTATCCAGGAAGGCTGTATTCCCTCAGAGACTTGATTGTTTGGATTTTACTCGTATCTCTCTACTGGAGTAAAGTTCTTGAGCGAAATCTTTCCTCTTCTGGAACCTTAAAAAGATGGAACAAAGGTACAATGTCAAGATGGAATAACTCGAATTTTAATAATTAAAATTATAATCAGCATTAATCACAATATTTATAAACATAAATTGATAACTCGAGATCTAAGTATTCCGAAAAATGCCACAAACCTAAATGAAGTTGTCTTAAGGAGACATAATTCATTCTGGAATTCAAATCTAAGTTCATCCATACGCGTTTTTAAAGGGAATCAACATAAACTTCATCTATATAAATAAAACACATTTATATATTTTTTTAAAAATTTTACTACCAAACTTTCAACCATTATGTTCATATTCAACAGGCACGGATAGGTGAGAATATAATTCAATATTTTATATAATCCAAAAGAGTCTAACAGAAGCTACAAAAGTTTATACAACAATTGGAAAATCGGTAGCAAAGTTAGCAATCAAATGGACTCATTAGATACATACTACAAGATGAACTATACTAATTTGCTATTTTACTTAGCCATACACAAATATCGTAGGTTTTATTCTTACGCGGTAATCTAAAAAAAATAGTTTTTAGGTTCGATATATATATATAGCACCTTTTTTTGCTGTACCTTTTACATAGATTCACTAATATTTCCTGACAAAAAATATTTTCTTTAATGCACATTAATTAAATAGATAGACAACATAAACTAATGTAGAAATTAATAAAAAACGAAAATTCTGTACAAAAAATTTAAAAAAACTTGCATACTTAAGAGGTAATAAATTATATGAAAAAATTGGATCTTTTTTATCTTTCACTAACTGCACCTCTAAAAAAAAAAAAAACGTGCCTTGAAATTCCGTGGATTACTATTTGATATATTGATATATTATCAGTGAATTATTAGTCGATAAAGTGATTTTGTACGGTAGTTAGGTGACTTACCTAATGACAATATTCTGGATATAAAAAAAAATATTAATCATCAATTGAACGTCTCATTACGCCTGGAAATATTTTTACTCTTCTTTTGCTACAGTAAACTTCAGGAAGGTTGTTGCCTTACGGATTCGAACTGTGGAGGACAGCTGAATTTTTGAACATCAAACGTCCTTTGCCCTCTACAGGTGGGGAAGTTTGTTTCGGAGGGTCTACAGGCTGTGTAAATATTGTATATATATTTTTTCGGTTGTGTTTATTCTGTTAAATTTACAAACATCAAGATAAAAAATTTGAAGAAGTCAATAAACAAGGCATCCCCTTTTATAATGTTATTTCTTTATTTTGTATACCTAACTTTGATGTGTGCATTTAACAATTAAAACTAAAGAGTTAGGTAAAAATGCGTGTAAGAGTAAATAAAAATTCAGGCATATAAATCAGCTTTACTAAACGTAAGTTTTGGAGGGGTTTTACAGGAATATTTTCTGGGAGATGGTTAGGGTTGCGGTTAAGAAAAACACAAAAAGTTTTCAACTGTAATTACAAATCATAAGTTTTAAATGTTCACCTAATAGTTCCAAAGGTTTTTTTTTTTTTGGTTTTTTTTAGCACTTTATGATTTATAATTTTTTCAGGAAGTATAGCTAGTATTATCTCCTAGCTATTACTTCTTTATTTTTACCTCACATTAGAACAACATTTCGAGCAGTTCTATTCTTTTTATAAAATTACAATATAGCACAATCAACAATTATTAAAAAATTATAATATGAATTTCAATAAATAATTCAAAAATTATAATATGAATTTCAATAAATAATTTTAAAATTAATAACAAGTAATTTACAATATTTTACTATATACACAGCAATTTAACAATTTTATATCAATTAACAAATATAACAAATTTATGAGATCAGTTAAAATCTTAGTAATGATTATTCCTATTTCTTTCCTACCTTACCTCATTTCAGAGACATATATCAACTAGTCCAAAGAAATTTTCATATTAAATTCTAAATATAAAAGATTTTTGCATTGATGTAAAATAGTTAACTAGATGTGTAAACAGTAAAATATATTCTCTTTAATAAATGAATAACACACTACAAAAACATTAATCCAACTAATTATAATCAAAGAATTCTAAATTCATTATAACTTTAGGGAACTCGAAGCTGGTGTTGATCATATCCAAGCACTCTAAACTCCCGTTTCCAGGCTCAATTACGACTGTAGAACCAAATTTATTGTTTTATCAGTAGTGGTTCTGTTCTGAATGGTATAATTTCTCCTTTATTCAGATGCTAATAGTATAGAAATACTGATACATTGTGTACCATGAAACCTTTATCATATGCATTAACTTCCAATTGACTCAAGTTTTATAGATATCCCAGCCTAGGATATTTATTCGAGGACGTTATATTTTTCAAAATTATACACATACAACGGATCGAGGCTTGGAGCTTTAGAGAAAAGTAAATAGGGAAAAGTAGGACGAACAGGTGAGGTAAGAAGAGCAGGTTATATATCATAGTTAGAGGGCTTTTATCTGCGGGAAACGATGTCAACTCCATCAATAGATAACAGCCAACATTTCTACAAGGTCTGATCTGATTTCCACCACGGATTTTGTGATATTCGTAATTTAAGTACAATTTTTACACTAAATTACAAAGGAATGCCTTTTAAGCTCTAAAATGTTAGACAACTGGTCAAATGGGATGAATCCCACTATTATATAAAATTTTATTATTATTATTATTAGTTACAAAATGGTTTAATTTCCACTGAACAGTTTTCATCTGACCCTAGTAAAACTTAAAAGCGTACCTTTTAATTTAAGGTTATATTGTTAAAAGCATAAAGAATTTTTACAAGGACAAGTCTTTTTATAAAAAAAAAAAATAAAATGGGGATGAGCAACAGTGAATAAAAATACAAAATATGTTCATGTAGTGTTTTCTCTTAATGCATATTGCATTTATGATTTAGACCCACAACTATTGTACGGAAATTGCTCAAAAACGAGGAAATACATTTCATTTTTCAATTTGTTACATGAATATACATATATAACTTATATATAGCCACTTAATACTTTTTAAAAACGGAAAGAGGGACGAGCACGCAAGCTCAAATTGAATACTGCTTTATTCCTTTCTCTAATCTTGTATATATACATTCATCTCATATTTATATAGGAAGATAGGTATTAATTTCAATGCTAGGTACTGTCATACATTATATGTATAGACATACCACTAAATGGAATAAATTTAGTTTCTTCTTAAATCACTGTAGTTTGATAGTTTATAAGCAAATCAGAATCAAAAAGGTTCTTATCTGTCTATTTTTATCCATAGTAGTAGGGATTAAAGGGTTGAGATTAGCTTCAATATCCCTCTAAATGCTTTAATTCAATATGACAAATATATTCACATATTAGGATTAAAGGATTGGGGAAGTTTACTAACAAGTTTAAGGAAGGTCGATAGATGGTTGAAGAGGTGAGATTTGAAAGAAAACGAGGAATTTGAAGCAAATAAAATAATGATATACTAAAGACACTGGAGAACGGATAATGAATTATTTTTGGAATGGCTGAGTAAAGAAATTCGACTAAAAAAACAATGATTAAAGAGGAAATTGAAATAATATATATTGTTAATAGTTCTTTTTTTTAAATAGTTTTTGTAACCTGTAATAATCATTTATTTTTAACAAAAATTATTCTCCCATATATATAATAAAATCTGACAAAATCTTTTTGGCTTATCAGAAGGAATACTTCGAGAGAAAATTATTCACCTCGATAGCAACAATCTTGCTCAAAATCATCATCTGATTTTGAATGTAATAATGGGAAATTACAATTGATTGTTCTGTTTTGTTTTTTCTCGACTTTTTAAGATTAAAATTTTACGTCTTCCAAAAACTCACGAAATCTATTGATATTTACAATAAATTTTTAAAGTGTCCTCTCATATTTTAGTAACTTCCCATGGCTCCTTATGACCTCAATAAAACCACAATAATAAAAAATAACTAAAGACTACTACAAATATGTTGAAAATCAATAAAAAAAATATTATTAAAGCAGGAGTTTCCAGAACTTTTTTTTCATTTTTGTAATCATTTATATAATGTATACTAATTCTTGATTTTCGGGCAGGTTTAACAATAAAACACAAAAGTCACCTCGTGATGTTTAGAATATAAAGCTGGTTAAGAAAATAATACCAGCTGTTATGTGAATGGGGAGGTTTTGAATATTTCACCAGTAAATGTTGGAAAGAGGAGGAGCCTGCAAATGGGATCTCCCTGTTTTCCACTGACCTAAATAGAGTCCCAACCTTTGCTCTACAGTTAACAACATTTCACACCGTTGGACCATCTCTCTGTTTGTCTGGCTTTCTATCGTTGGTTAGATATTTTTTAATATAATAAAATAAAATATTAAAATATGAATCGTGTGGGATGAATCATATCATGTGACTGAATCACATGAAGTCAGAACATCTAAGTAAATATATTTATTACAATAAAACAGTGTAATTATTAACTACATTTTATTTTTCTAACAAAACAGTAAATTTTATATTTTAAAAAAGGTTCTAAATTTATTCATTCAGGTCCTGTTTAACTTCAACCCTTATGGGTCACAAATCGTATATAGCTCGTTATAGGAAATTATAATAGTTATTAACAAATTCCCTTCAATTATGAGCAGAACAACTCGTCAATAACACATTAAGGAAAAGCTTAACTAAATAAATGTTCAATAAAGGAATCGAATACCACTTGGTCTATCACATTGTAAGCTTTGACAAAACTACAATCAATCCGTTAGATACTGTGCAAATAATAACAGTTCAGTGACTCGTGTAACAAGGTGACAGCTCTTTAGGAAATTACGAAATCATTCATAATTCTTACTGTCACTTACCAATAAATGGAAAGTAAAGCGATTATGAAAATTTACAAATTTGATTTTCCGATGGAAATAGAGTTTTTTTTTGACAAGGAAAAATCTCTTACAAGAAGAAGTGTAAAAAATAAAAAATCACTCACACAACTGCGTGAAATTTCTACTCACAAAACCTATCTCCCAATCCTTCTTCGGAACAACTATCAAGAATTACTTCGCGAGACAGAAGGGTTACTGCAACTTTTTCGATACAATTGACCGACCGAAAGTGCCACTTCTTAGAATCGATTTTCTTGAAAACAACTCGAACTATTTTGATTGCAATAACACACAAAAAAAAAAAAAGATCTTCTATAGTTCCTTAAATATTTATTATTTGAAAATAATAATAAACAATAGATAAGTACAAAACATATATAAATAAATATACATAAAAGAGAAAAAAGAAAAACTATAAAAATAAGCTCGAATCGGAAAATACCGAGACCGCCAGAACTCTTTCTGTTGCAAGCATCTGTTTATGACTTTTCTATCGTATGTTGAACTTTTTATTCTTAGCAGGACTTTATTTCCACTTATATATACTTAAATATGTATGTTTATAGCAACAGAAAAATCAAAATTTACTAAATTCTGGTTTCAGATTTTATTCTTCGAACATTGCGATAACTTGAACACAAATCGACCTATCCACTCGAAATGGTGTGGACATAAGTAGGGTGGTAAGTTAATCTTGTGTGATGCGGTGCACCTCACCAGATTTGTGAAAATGTATATTTAAAATGTTTAACAGCTTCCTCTATAAAATTAGTTATTATTAAATTATTATTAAAAACCATCAACAAAATATAAATATAATACATATCTAAGTTTTTTTCGGCCAAGATCGAGTCTTGGAGTCCTATACTACCTAACCATGGTTGGGGTCAAAGTTTTTCATTTTGTGGGACCGCCACTCAATGAAAAAGTCAACACTCCAGGTCGGATTCAAACAGACACCGCCAATGGACATCAAATTGGAAAGACTGTGACTTAACCACTGAGCTACAGGCAGCACTACATATCTATCTTTATATATCTATTATCCGAAAAGATAATTATTTTCATTGTTTATGGGTACTTAAGAACTCAGTTCACGTTAATTATTCTGTTATGCTATTATAAATAATCAGTACAAACATAAAGTTAAACAAAACGGACTAAAATCAAAACCATGATTAGCTAATTGTTCGCACAGACTAATTCGATGTGTAATGAAACGTTATCAGTTGATCATTGCGATAAGACGAGCCCCAAAACCTGTTGTTATGCTATCAAATGGTAATGAGTGAGTATTTCTATTCTCACCATAAAAAAATAAAGAAATACAATAGAGATGACATTAGGTACTCTTATGATAATTTTTAAATGATAGCATTCCAAAAGTAAATCTATCTCCTTTCGATTCAAAAACTTTTTAATTTAATGTTCACCTAAATAGTTTATATTTCTTTTCAAATTGAAAGCTTTCCTTCCGTTCTTTCCTGTGGTCAACTAAACAAACCGTGATAAATCAGATTCTGAGGAGGACAACATACTATCTTTGCAACGTCTAAATATATTAATCAAATACTACATTGTTTTTATTACAAGCAATGGTTGGGTATGTTTTATAATTAAATATAACTTTCATTCAAAACTTGCTCGTCAAATCAAGGCAATAATTCTATTAATTTAATCAAGAGCTTATGTTACCAATAAAAATGACATAATTATACCTATTATTTAATCGTGAAGAGTGAAAAGTGTAATACTATTTAACTGCTAAATCCTAACTTTTCAAATATAGACAAGAAACTTTAAAAAAATTAGTTTAAAGTTTTAGCATATTATGGTGTTTGTTTGTTTTTTGTAACAAAAGGTTGATATTCAATCAAGCAGAAAAAGTTAGTAAATGTTTGTAGATAAAATGTATCAATAAAATAATAAAATGCTCTCCAATTCAACCGAATTTTACATCATTGTTTCATACTTTTGGCAAGGATATCTGAAAAAAAAATCCTTTCTTTTTTAATTTTCTTTATTTTTGGATTCGCAAAGGAAAGTCTAAGAATTCTACATTTTTGTAAATTCCTCGACCGCATACTGAATAGGACCACTGGGGGGGCAAGGTCCAGGAGAACCCTTTTTTAAAATATTCCCTTACAATGTATAATGACAACTTTATTATTGTTGTATCTTTTTTTTGTGGAATTCATTTTTAAATTCGTAATTATCAATCAAAATGATGAAGTAAAATATTTTTAGATCACATTTTTTTTTTAAAGATCAATATCAAATTTGAATAAAGTTTATCTTTTTTTCATTTTTA
>NW_027106137.1:25613-39138 GCF_000696795.3 Halyomorpha halys | reverse complement strand
TCTCAAGAACAAAAAAAATTTCAGTTGCACATTCCAGTACATTCTCAGAGACTTAAACGTCCATGGTAAGGAGGTTATAAAAGGATTCCAATATGGTTGTAATCGTTATTCCACAGCCAACAAAATCTCAATCCTCTGCCTAATCTTTTGTCTTACTAACATTATTTATTGATATAATTACATATTATAGAATTTTATAAGCTTAATACAATTTATTATGGTTAAAAATCGAATTGGTATAAACCTAGAATTTTAGTTCATCAATAATATATGCATATATAGTGTGTTCCTAATATTCAGTAAACAATACGTTTTAAGATAGTTGATTTTATTTACCGAATTTCATTTTTATCCATAAAATTGTTTGTGAATAAAATAACAAACAAAAATATTGTTATATTTTTTACAGTGTAATGATGTCCTAAGATGTCAGAATCATTCTGATTGATAATAATAAATTTTTACTTCATTTTAATAATCTGTGTTAGTGCAAAATTAAAAGGCATTACATAACATTTTTACAAAACACGTAATTAAACAGCGCAAAGCGCAAGCTGGAGCTCTAACAAGTGCATCAAATTGAACGTTTGTCCTAAACAGGATTTGGGGAAACGAACAGGCCCAACTGCTGATTGAACAGTTAATGGATCTAGACCAATGTCCGAGGTGTCATCAATTTACTATATCGTCGGTTTGGTTATTAGCAAATAATGAACAAGTGGGTTCTCGGATGAATTAAGTTCATTTGCGTTTAATTACCCAGGCGGTCGGGGTGAAATAGACAAGTGTATTAATTTCTTCAGAAGAATATCTTCCGAACCTTACTAAAAAAAAATCATATAATAAGGAAATAAAAAGATAAACATACAATAGAGGAATGAATGAATGTGTTGGATCAGTAGACCAGCATCCCTGAGTCGTGCATTTAGCTAAATGGCGAGAAAAAAAAGCTTTTTTAAATATTTATTATATTGCTAGTAATATAAAAGTTAGATAGTAAAGTGTTTAAACATAATATAAGTATAATAATAATGCTATCGCACTTAAAGCCCGTTTCAATGATGAAAGTTTCTTTTCTTCATAGAATTGTAAAAATATTGAGACAATGTGACAGTGCCTCAGTCTCCCTATTTCCAGACTGCCAGTTAAACATGGTTTCGATCAAAGGTAAAATACCGGACGAACCAAACTCTAATCTAGAAATTTACTTAATTTTTTTAAAAATAATTGATGAGGTTGTAAATTTGTAATTAAGGTATAATATCTTATTGATAATTTGTAATTTATTAAAATTTTCATAAATCATATGTGTAATAAAAGTTGTTTTATGATAGATTGTCCTTGAGGATGGATGAATTGGCCGAAACGTTGGACATATAAAGAAATATAAATTGTTTTGAGGCTTAAATTGGATTATGCTTATTTTATTTAACTATTAATAACCAATCTCAAGAATTAGATTACATGTAAAATACAAGAAATTTACTTTCAGCTGATAGTGCAATATGAACGTGAACTAAGCATTTGAGAATAAAAATTAAAAATAAATGTATAAATACAAATTTTACAAAATTCATATAATAAATGCTAAAAATCCTCAATATTTAACTTGTGCCTAAGGGCTCAATTTTTTTCTTTTTTAAAGGAATAATATCCACTACTTTTCAGTTCTTTATTTAATCATAGGAGACGTTTCAGATAATTCTGCATCATCTGAACCAATTTGAAATCTTATATTCTTTATCATCACTTTGAGGAATTTGACTTGATTTTAAAGATTGTTGTTCATTTCTGCTTTTGGTAGATATCTATCTACCCGTCACTCTCTGTAATTGGACAAGTCCAATCCCCCTAAAAGTGATGAAAAAGGACATAGGATGATTTAAGATTGAACCAGGTGATGGACAATTGTCCGAATCGTCTCCAATGAATAAATAAAGAAGTGGAAAGTAGTGTGGGTAAAAAATGAAGAAATGCTAAAAAATGTTACTACAATAAACTGTCAACTATTAGAGTACAGTACTTCTGACAAGTCCTATTAACTATCACTCAATAACTGATTTTACAGCACTCCGATGACAACAAACTAACCAGAAATAACTAATAAATTATAATTAAAAAAAAATACATTTATTCGATCCATAACTAATTTTCCTTTCCAATAATAACAGTAAATATGGAAACGTTCATGAAGATGCACAGTTATCGGGTTGTAACAGAAAATCAGGTTGACTAAAAATAGCAATACCAGATCAAAACATACCATAATAACTGATTACACCAATAAAATTGCATGTAAAAATTAAATAAAGAGTTAGAGGGGGGAAAAAAGAGGTAGGTCACTTTTTTTTAAAAAAATGAGTTATTGGTTGGTATCAATTGAGTAGTATTCAGAATCAAAATCTGCATACTTCCAGGGAATTAAAATGCTAAAAAATAACTTTTTTTTTTGTTTGCATTCTAGTATATGGTTTATTCCTAATACAATGAATTAAATGATACAAATAACTTTATAAAAAAAAAAGTGACATCTAGTTTATTTCCTTAAACTTCAAAAATGGAGCAAACGTATCACAATAGATCTACAAAAAATATTCCAGGGTTAATATAGTTTTACATAGAAATATGAAATCAAGTAGAAAAGCGGTAGCGACTAGAGGAAAATAAAGCTCAAGTCAGAGAGTTTTCACGACATTCTCGTAATTTTAGTTCAAAACATGTGCAATCTTTCTACGACATGAACCGGATAAAAAATAAATATCGTTCTTCGCTCCTGAATTCTAACGCTTATTTATTTAATTATCTTTCAATCAAACTTGAACCACACTTAAAAAGTCGGCTGAAAGAAAATCAAATTCAGAGACTTCATTAGTTAGTATTCACTAGTTAGACAGGGCTGTGCATGATTGTGAATGAATCAAGACTGGATTTTTCCCCTTAGAACAACGCATTAAACGTTTGTTGTAGTTTTTTTTAAGTGATAATACTGCAATATTTATTTAATATGATTATAATAAATTAGGTTCAATTTCATTTAGATATAGATATCACTTTGTTATATTTAATGAAACCATGACTAATTGGTCTACACTGATGATGCACCAAACGCACGAACTAAAACAAATAGTTACTAGCAATCTAAAGGTCTTTCTCCTATCCAGGAATCTGCATAACATCTGCATCCGTTAACATGAACATTGCCAAAATCTGCTTCTGACCGTAAGAAATACAATTTCAGAAGGGTCCATCCCCTTTCTTTTTGGGCCCTAACCATCGACGGTGGGGCCCCAATTCGATTGTCCATCAGGAGGGACCAAGGATAATTGGATTTCGAGGCGGTAGCAGGCCCCGTGTTTGCCTTGCCCTGGACCGCATCACACCTTGCCGGCCTGTTTGACTTCTCATCAAAGCTAATTTCCAGCCCTCAGTACTTCTCGACGCCTATAATCAGTTTTCGAGACCATTTCATTAGGGAAGTGTCCCCCAGGAGCCAGTAACAAACAGTTCAGTGGGAGCAGCCTATAAGGCAGTTGGATGTCCAAAATTCCACACCGATACTCCGATGGAAGGACAATAAGGTATTATAGCTCATCTAAAGCTGTGTCAACATATTAATTAAAACCATGGAAAGTTCTCACATGTCCAAGCGTATAAAGTGTATTGTCAGGTATAGGCGTCACTATTGGTTTTAGGTAAAAATCGAAGGTAGCTTGAAGAATGTTCGCGATGAATCCCCCAAGTTTGTGCTAAGTATTACTTAAAAACGACCAACAGATAGAGATTTGAGGTCTCCGTGTTTTAAATAATTGTATGGCATGTAATAGGAATTTGTACGTTGACAATTGGACTTTTGTGCAAAATTCTCCTTCGTTTTACTAAATACCTACTTATAGTATTTGTCTATCGAACACCAGAACTGGAACATATTTACCTGTACTACTAAATATCAACTATGTAAAACATATAATTGGCATAGTAGAATCTTTCTAAACTGCCCAACTAACAAATTCATACTCGCGCTCGCGCTTCCGGGACGGGGTAAAGCAATTCTAAATCCATCAGAAATGAGAAAACCTCTTGAAAAGGAAGTCAAAGATAAATGGCAATCTTTGTGGAATGAAAGCCCAAGGAGTAAATTAAAAATTATTAAAAAGGATATCAAGCCTTGGGGTACCTCCAGTCGCAAATGCCGTAGAGAGGAGGTTGTACTAACCAGGCTGAGAATAGGCCACACGAGGCTCACCCACTCCTATCTTATTTCAAAAGAAACTCCTCCGAACTGTCAGTGTTGCAACAACAATTTGACAATAAGCCATATTTTCCAACAATGCCCATATTTCACACTACATCTCAATAGCTTAGGACTAAACCCCAGATATTTCAAAAACCGTCAAAGACGACCAAACAATAGAATAAGTGTTTGAGTTATTAAAAACAAAACACGTACTGACAAAACTATAACATTGAACGGAAGAAAAGAAAAATAATAATATAATAAATAAATAATAATAATAAAATAAATAAATATAATAAAAAATAATCAATTAAAAATATAAATGACGTTGATGACCAATGAAGCTTGGCGCCAATAAACAAAAACAAACAATTCACACTTGATTCGTCATATTCTTGCTTCGAGTATTTCAATTAAAACATTTTTCAATCTTCGAAATGTAGAATTAACCTTGGTTTAAAATTGTGTATCTTAAATACGATCAATTGGGTGTGAATAAAGCCTTAAAAATCGTGTCTGCTAACTTTGCCAGAACGTTGTTTATTTAATTTGGCACGAATATACATTTATAAAATCACTATATCGTTGAGTTATTGACGAAACTGCCCAAGTTATAATTAAAATTAACAAGGTAGAAGAAGAAAGTTGACGATATGAAGCAGTTGCAGGACTGTTGTGTGCAGGAATAAAGGTACAAAATAGTAGAAATAGTTTTTTCCACTATTTCGAACCTTTATTGACACCGCCACCTGGACTATCTTCCTACAGTAAAATTATAAATATCTAACAAAAACCCTGAACGATTTTTTTTTTTTTTTTTTTTTTTAATAATTTATTTATTGATATTTACAACTGTATACATATATACACATCAAGTAAATTTGCTGTAAGTGATATTATGACATGATAAAAACATGTGGAGAATCTACCCATTGATAGAACTCCAAAAACATTTCTAAAGGAGAAGAGGCCATCTTCTTTTCAGACACCTAGGAGGATTATTAGGTAGTGAAGGAGAAGCCAGGTTAGAAACGAATTGGTTTGGGTGGTTGGAAAGTTTATTATGGAAGAATTGGTATCTGGTTCTGGCCAAATCGGCAACATAGGGGACATTGAGGTCCTGATGGATGATTTGATTTGTGACAAAGTAAGGAGCATTAAGGATTTTAGGAAGGATTTTGGACTGTAAGGATTGGATTCGAGAGGAATTAGATGGTTTAGTGGAGCTCCATAGCTCAACTCCATATGTCCAAATAGACCTAATAGTAGTCATGTAGATCAGTCTTTTGTAATGGATTGGAAGTTTGGACCGTTTGTCTAGTAAATGTTGTAATAGTCGGAATCGACGAGCAGTTTCCTGTCTTTTCAGTCTTGTATGAGGATTCCATGTCAGTCGTTTGGAACGAAATTTGAATAAAGTTTATCTTTTTTTCATTTTTACGAATTTGCATCATATCCTGTCTTATTGATCCACACTTATGTTCTCTATCATATCACCTCTTTTCATTTTTTTACATTACATGACAAAAATAAATTAAATTCAAGCCAACACAAAGTTGACGCACACCACCTTTGCTTCTCTGGAACATATACGAGTGTAGATACCGAGCTTTATTACTTATACCATTTAGAAAGTGTTTGTTAATGTTTTGCATTTTCAGGAAGCTTGTGGTAACGTTTATGAATTTACAAAGCGTGGTTAAAAGTACACGTATCACTCAGATTTGTCCCTCCAATTGTATCCAACAATTGGTATTTTAGTATCCTGACTTACCAATTGAAGATAATGGTGTGGACATTACTCGCACAATAGGCAGAAAAGGTAAAGCCAGTGGGGAGAAAAAGTCAGTTAATGTGAACAAAACAAATTTTATGAATATCACAACAAGAAAAGAATCATCTGGTATCAAATCATGAAATGAATTTCAATCATAGCTCTGTTGCTTTATTTCATATTTAGAAAAATGAATGAATGGTCAGGAAAATGGAGTATAAAAATTGCACCAAGGGATGATAATTGATTTTACAATATTAATGTATTATAAAATAGCAGTAGTTAAAAAACAAATAAATCTTCAATTTCGCATTTTAATTCGTTTTAATAATAACACTAATTACTAATTATTAAAATTATAGTAAAATGAATTAATTCTATATTATTCAATTTCCGCTTGAAATTTCATTTCTATTTATTAGTTAATATTTAAGGTTAATATTGTGTTGCCTATAAAGAATCTACAAATATAAAAATTTAATAAATACAATACAGATGAAACTACTCATAATTCCAATAATTATGACACTAATAATTCTTCCATATCGAAATCATTTACATCAATATGTCAAATATTAATTATTAAGCAAAACAATAGGATGGAAGGATAGGAAAGTATGAAGAAGAAGATAAACTTAAAGATAAATCATTTAAACTTCAGTACTAGACAGCGTCTAAAAAAATTGGTTAAAGGGTTTTGCATTTATTGACCAGCACAGCAATTATAATGTAAGCACTTTTAAAATTGCCAAACCAAATCTAAAGAATTCGCTCGTAGCATTCGATTCCAAACAAAACATACAGCAAATAATGATGATATGGAGTAGTTATTGCTTCTTCAAACAACACCAATTGTGCCACTGATAAAGGGAATGAACCATAAACCGTGGGTGTCGGGTTTTAAAACCGGGAATTTCCATTTTCCGACAGAGGGATTGAAAGCCATTTGGTAGAGGGGAGGCAGGGGCGAATGGAATAATAAGCCGATACTGTCTTCTGGGTCCCCAGCCCCGGATTAAATATTTACCTGTATAATGGACTCTGCCAGTAGGGACATTTTAAATTTTCAGTTGATTTCCCCTCGCCGATTAAGCCTTATCTTAACAAAATATTTAATTAAATAAACAAAAAAACATCATTAAGATTAATTTAGTTTTAAAATATGTATGCTATTGAAACGTGATTGAAAAACTACCTATACTCCAATTGTACACCAAAAACGACGGAACGGCATGCTCAGGTATTATCGATTTCGAAGTAATGTTCTTTATCAGAACATGCATTGAGCTTCTAAAGTGGTAAAACGTTATAAATTAAAAATTATAATGAATTACTAATGTGGTTGAAAATTTGTATTTTCCGAACTCAAAAGACTTCGAAAATATAATTTTAAAATTAAAAGGAAAAGCAAAAAAGGGGATACGTGTTACGAATAAGATACCTCAATCACTTCTTAACCCAAACAATTATTAAATTTACATTAATTATATAAACAATTTATCTTTCCTAACGCCTTCATTCAAATTTGAAAAAAAAAATGCTGAGTTGTTATCAAGAAGTTTTTATTAATCATCCATAATAGTAAACCACCATACCAACATCAAACTAACTCAAATCTGCGCAAGGTTAGCAATGCTATATCCTAACCTAAATAGAAAATTCAAATTAAAAGCAAAAACAGCTATTCTTATTTTCAAAACAATACTCAGGCCTCTACTGATGTATGGCTTGAAGTCTGGAGAGCGGCAACCCTTACCGGAAAAAATACAATATTTTTAAAATAAAGTCCTAAGAATTATAATGGATGCTCCTTGGTTTGTAAGAAATAGCCACTGTATCGGAAATTACAAATGTAATCAATAGAGGATTACATTAGAAAAAGGTTGATGAAGTTCCTCTCCCAGTTACCGACAGTTAGAGCAGCAGTGACCCACAACTTGGGAAACCCAACCACAACCCGAAGACTGAAGCCCAGGCTCCTGCAGGGCACCCTGCTATGAATTCTATATTTATTCATTCCATTATTGACATTACTTCTATTTTTTTTTCTCTTCGTCTTTTTTTTCAAATTAACTTGTTTTTTGTTCTTTTTTTCCTAATAGAGAGCAATTATTTTTTTTTGTTAAGTCTATCTACGAATGTCATCATTTTTGTTATTAACTTTACTTTTCTCTCTTATTAAGAATCATTATATTTTATTTTTATCTATTTATTTTATCTTAATTTAAAACGTTGCATATAGTTAGGAGTGTCTTTTGTATGAGACTATATAACCTCCCATAATCAGTTGTTTAAAAAAAAAGGCTGATCTGGTATTAAATAAAAAAAAAAAATTATAATAGTACAGTAAATTGACTTACGAAAACAAATGCGTAAAAGACTGGTTTTGATATTACCTTTTTGAAGACTCCGAAGGTTTTCTAAAGCGTTAAAATTTTCTAGAAAACCAAAATACTTCTATGAAATCATTTTTCAGGAAATGGGAACAATGACAACCGCAAAACCAAATTCCTAGACATGACAGACTATGATTCGCATACATATCTTTAAAATATTTGCTTAATGTTGCCATTTTAAATATTTTTTACACGGTTTCTGATTGATTTTTTCTCATATTTTACATTTTTTTTTTAAAGATCAATATCAGTGATAATCTATAATAAATAAAAAAACACACAATTTCAATATGAAATTATGTAAAAATATGTAGAATGAGGCTTAAGAAAAATTAAATATTAAGAATAATACGTGTCTTTTTTATTTCAAATGTGCATTCCCATTTCTATATATATCTTGTTTGGTTAATAAATAGTACTTAGCACTAAGTTGTTTGAAGTTTATTACAAGTTTGCTTATTTTATTATAATATAAAAGTATTTGGCGAATATATATATATAAAATATTAATGAATAAAAGTTGTAATAATTACACAGATTTTTTATAAAGTTAATAAATAACAGGCCATATCCTCAATGGATAAAAATAAATATTAGTTACAGAATAAAAATAATCTATTAACCAGAAGCGGTGAACGGTTGGGAACCTGATCAGTTTATAGAATCCATTCAGCCCTACTTCAGTCTTCTGTTTGTTTATCGGGTCAGGTCACTTTAGGTTCCGAAAAACGTTTAACTAAAAATAAAGCTCACTGGAATAATTAGATTAAGCAATTGACATGGTGACTAATACCAAGGATGAGTGAGCTATCCCGGAGGGGCAAGGCAGATGCGGAATGCAGCACACGCTGGACCACAATTCACTGAGCATAGCACAAAGGGATGGTATAAGTTAAGACCAGTTAAAGCCACTGTTTGGTACGTCAGCTGGGAGTACAGCTGCTGATCCATGCTATGGATGAGGGATAATTAGCGGAGTGGCAGCTGAAACAAAAAAAGTGAGCTGGCCATTCCATAAAGAATAATGAGAAAATCTGTTCATTTAAAAATTGTATCATGTTAAAAAAAATAATAAGGAAATAAGTAAAAGCAAATAGATAAATGTAGTAAGAATAAAAAATATATTTTTCTTCTGAAAATTTAGATTTAATACCCACGCACCTCGATCAATCTCAAACTCTACTTTCACAAATTTTCCAAAAACGAAGCGGTAACTAGCAAAAAAGATATGTATGTGTATATATAATTTAACAATAAAGTGTTACTCAGTCTATTAACGTATTGCTAGTACAGGTATATCGAGAAGAATTATAACGATTTCCATTATTCTCACCTCCTTTACCAGACTACCTTATTTAAATTTAATAAAATCTACTAATTATCAGGACAGCAAATTATCGAGTCGAATTATAACTGATGCCCCTTTTTATAATCTTCATTTTGAATAGAGGTCAACAGTTTAATCAAATTAACCAAAATAAATTACTAGTTAGTGTCTAAAAATCAAAAATACACAACTATAGTGAGGGATTGACCGAGGCGCACTGAATTTCATTCGCTATGTTGCAATTTGTAGAACTTTTGAGAAACTAAAGTTACCGAGAGAGAAGAATCTTTTGAAGAAACGCTTTTTGAATGAATAAAAGTTTATTTAATTTGAACAGTAAAATATTTTAACAAAATATGTGATTAAAGAAAAGTGAAGTTGAATCAGCTAGAATAAAAAAACAATTATTGAGCACAAGCAAGAAACACTACTTAAACGCAAGTAAATTATTAAATTAAAATGTAACTGCGTTACGCTTAATGTGCCAGGTGGGTACAAAGACTCTTTGAAGTTCTGAACTAAAATTAATAACACCTTATAAGTCAGTTCTTCCAAATTTTTTAACAATACTTCAGAATAAATATAAATGACGTACCCTTCAAATTAATATGCACCAAATGTTGCAATCTGTTTGAATTTCACGCAAACCTAAAGTAATTTTAATTATCAACATGTTGAAGAAAAAAATCCTTCAGAATTTTTTGTTTAATATATGATAAACATCATTTATCAACAGTTTTGAAAAACAATATTATTAAACTTGTTTATACGTTTTTTTTTATTTTTGTTTAGAACCTAATGAAATAAAAATTACAATAACAAATCAGATTTGCACACCTGTTCGGAATGATTCCGAATAATTCCCAGCTCGACGGTTGGCCTACATTACATGCAGGCCTCGGGGCGTTCGGGCCGCGGGAACATAGGCTCTGGAACCCCTTTCATGTAGGTCTCGTTTAACACACCACCGTCAGGGATTCTATTAAAGCTTACTCTGGTAACAGGTGTAAACTATAGTGAAAATTAGAGATAAATTAATTTAACTAAAACAGAGCCATATTCCCCTCTCCCTCTTCAAATTAATTTGAAAACCCAGAAAGTTTGAGATTTGATGACCTACTTTAACCAGTGCTAAAACATTTTTCTCGAAGAGTTAGTAAAATATAAAACCAATGTCTATACCTCTATTGTTAAGAAATCACAATTCTGGGCTCGATATTATTATGCATACTCTGTTTGATCCAACACATGCAAGTCAAACTACAAGTGTTATAAAATGAACGTTGAAAGTTAATTCACAATAATCTAAATCTGCCCACTACATCCACTTAATACATAATGTGAAAATGAGCAATACTTTATTTTTAAGTCATGCAAACGGTTTTAAACTAACATAAACTGCTCAAAAATTTAAGTGGGCCATTAAAAAAAATTGATTTAATTAATTTGCTTTTATCTGATTTTTTTCTTTTTATTTATCCCTCCTGTTGTGGTTTTAGCTGTATTATCGAATTCTGGTTATTATAATAGTGATAAAGAGTGACACTGTGTGGATGTTATAAACATTTTATTAGTAAAAGAATTTTCTTTAATAATACCTCGGAAAAATTTATAGAAAATTTGGATATTGTTTGACAAATAACAAATAACTTATCTATTATATAAGATCATATCTCTAGGATAATTTTTTCGAAGTTAATCAAGATGGAAATCACTCCGACTATTGGAAAATCGGAGCGGGGTTGCTGCAGGGCAGCATTTTAGGTTCGGTTCTCTAATCTATATACACTTCCGATATTCCACAAACTACGCAACCCGTCTACAGCTTCTAACAAGGTTCAGACTCATTTAAATTTATCACAAATTTGGTTTAATAAATGGTGAACAAAAATTATATACATCGTATAAGATTACATTTACACTTAGACGTATACACTACCCTCAACTAACACTTTACAATATCCCCGTTAACTAAACAAACAGAGACAAAATACTTGGGACTTACGATGGCAAACGACTGAACTCGAAATCACATATTAAAACTTTGAAAAAAAATACCGAATCACCACCTTTCTTTAATTCAACGACAACTACCATGATGTATCATGAAAATACATTATCACTTACAAACAAACTTGAAATATAAAACTTGCTGATTAGACCTATATGGACTTACTCTACTCAGGTGTAGGACGCCGGCAAAAAATTTTACCTTCACTACAATTAGGTCTACCAATTCAAATTCCTCTGATACATCACTCACAGTCCCTTTTACATCAAAAATACTTCGGTACATAGATACCTGAACATATCATTTGTGGCTGACATAATAAAAAAGTGGTAAAAAACTTTTCATGACTCACTTGCTGGGTACCCACAACCTACTGTTACAAACATTCCTGACTGACACACTATCACAAAGTCCGTCAAGAAGACTGAAACGCCTCTGGCGCAGGGATCTGCTACGCTAGGTAGATTTTTAATGTCAGTAGTGTCTTCATTAGGAGTTTTTTCACTCATAAATTCCTGCTAATCCCATGCAGAAATTTTCAAATGAATCTCTAATTTACACTGAACGTCAAAAAGCATGAAAATAAAGATTAATAATAATAAACTCAGAACCTAAATATTTTGAAAAAAAAATTTTGTGACATATTGGTGAAAGTTGCGTTGATGAAATGAAACTATTTTCTTCGCAACCTCTTTAATGCAGTTCAGAGACAACACTACACTTTTGTTTTTCCTTTACCCAACACCAAAGAAAAGTTATATTTTAAAGCATGATAATGGTCATGAAATGACTAAATGTAATAAAAAGAGTTTAAAAACTTATTAATGTTACAGATAATACAAATTTAAGATAGAAAGTTTGTAGCCATGACCTAAATCTAATAAAACATCTCTTAGATAAACTTGGCAGACGAGTGAGAAGAATTAACCCTCCTGATAAGTCGGAGGGGCCAAGAATAGCACTAGGAAAAATGAGAAGAAGTCACGCTAGATGTAGAGCACCTTATCAGAGGAATGCCAAACGGATTGAGGCAGTCATTCAAGCAATATCAAATAACATTAAAGGTTAATATTCTTAACACATATAATTAATGTACGTTTTTGTAATTATAAATTTATTATGAATTGGTCTCTCTCTTTTTTTTTTTTTTCAAAATATTAGTTTTCTTTGTCGTGTACTGGTTTATGATAAATTATTGAAACTAAAAATCAATCCTTGAATAGGTTCTTCACAATTCCGCGTTAAAATTAATTTCTAATACAAATAAAATCAATTACTGTAACTATAAATTGCAATTACTTGATGGACCACTGGCAATGTAGTCCGCATTACAATTATTATTTGAGCCAAAGTAATTTCAATTATTAATTACAATTTAATGTCTTTGTAATTTAATTTAAATTTTATTAATTTAATGTTTCCTAATACAGGGTAAATTCATGTTTAAATGTCCAAACTGAAAATATCAATTATAACAAACGAACTGGAAGTTTGCTGATTGACTGCGTGTATCAATAAATGGGATATGGTCCGGGTGCGGTCAAATAAAATTCAAATAGTAATAACATAAAATAGAATAAAATAAAACATAAAATAGTTATTACTATTTGAGTTTTATTTGACCGCACCCGGACCATATTCCATTCATTAACAAACGAATGATCATGTAAACTATAATTTCACGAATAAATAGTATAATTAAATCTAACATTATTTAATAATTATAATTTAATAAATAAAAATTGTACTTTATTTTTTAAAATAAATAACATTATTAATACAT
>NW_027106137.1:20134-21333 GCF_000696795.3 Halyomorpha halys | reverse complement strand
TGACCAGAAAACAGAACAAATAAAAAAGACTTAACAATAAATAAATATTAAAGTATAGAAATGAAAATATTTCGTGTTTTTCTTATTTCATCGGTTTTATGTATTGTAGAATAAACTATTGTTTGAAAAAAAAAGTATGTTAATATTAACCAAATATTCAATGTTATATTATTTTAATAAGCAATATGTAGTAAGCTGGATAATTAGAAATATCACAGCAAAGTGTAAAAAGAAAAAAAAAGGGAAATGAAAATATACAACGAACCCACTTGTAAAATGAACTACCAACAAAACTGTATAACAAATTTTAATAATTAACATTATCATACAAAAAAAACTTCTTCAATTCAATCTTATTTATGACACTACCTTGGAATTGAGCTGATACCAATGGGAAGACATTAAGGGTTCGACTAAAGTTACTTCAAGGTTTAACGATGCTAATTTACGGGGTACCTTCTCCAACACTCAGTGAAGAAAGTTTCATCTCAGCGCTGACTCACAATCAGTTGAATAAGGGCAGTGAAAATCCAAAGTCATCTCAGTCAGCCATCAGCGTGAGAGGTGACAAAGTTAATGTCAAACTTCGCATTTAATGCTAATAAATACTTTCTACTTTACAGCAAAAACAAAAATGAAATTATAATTTAAGTTCACTTCTAACAGTAGGAGGTAATTGATGATACTGGAGTTTACTACTTGAAATTATATTATACGTAACAACGATCAAGTTTCATTTAGTTATCAGGGGAAAAGTACCTGTGTCTACATAGTAGACCGGGTTTATAAAGGCGATCAAATTTGGATTAATTTTTACAAACGTTAATTTAAAATATGAAGGCAGTTAACATTTGGTTAGGGGCTGTTAAAGATGGTTAGTAGTGATTAGAGGCCGTTATAGCTGAGTGTGTGAGACGCCATCTATGCAGCTTTGAGTCTGCAGCATTGCCGATTCGATTCGAGCCTTCAGGGGTTGACTTTTATTTCGTAGTGGCCCCACGGAACGAAAACTCGAGTCTCCAACTCCAGTAAGACTAGAGGTTGATTACTTATACCCCCTCACCTATGTAAACAATGGCCAGGCAGGGTATAAACAATAGCCAGACAGGATGTAAACAAAGAAAGTTATTGTGTGGTAATGGTAATCAAACCTAGGATCCATAATATAGAAAGTTTGTAGCCATGACCTAAATCTAATA
>NW_027106137.1:16346-17133 GCF_000696795.3 Halyomorpha halys | reverse complement strand
ATATACATTAAAGTTCACAAATGTAATAACACAAATTTAAAGACTGAATGACAAGTTAAAATTTGTCTAACTTACGTTAGAACTTAGGAAATAGCACGTGTAACTAAAATTACTGTCCTGCAAATGAGGGCTGAAAATCACTCATTGTATTTTTATGGATTACATTACTCCATAATACCCTACAATTTTGTATGAAAAAATCACAAATTATCTTAAATCGGTAACGAGAAAACTAGCCTTAAACATTTATTGAAACATTAATTTGAATAATAATTCATCTAAACGCTCCATAAATGTAGGGGATGTATTTACAGAAAATTAACTAAAAAGCTACAATACCAATTATGTCTTTAATGAGTATTGACTTTATTTGACAGTTTTGAGTTAACTGTGTGATATTTAATGGTATATAATAAAATGTATTAAGATCTATTATTTTTTCTGAACTCCTTTATTGAAAATATATAAATATAACAATATTAATATATCTTAAAAAAACATGAAACTGGTGTCCTTCATTTGCCACATGGCAATTTTTTTTCTGCTTCACATATGGCAAATAAGATCTAAGTGGAACTAAATATTAAAAATAAATAGGTGATAAATAAATTCTACGGGAATAAGAATTAAACAATGATTAGTAAAGCGGCTTGTGAAGCGAATCGGAAAACTCATGTAAAGGTGGAATAGTCGAAGAAGCGCAATTTAAAAAAATAAAAACAAGGACAAATTAATAGTATAAGGACTTGTAAAAAATTAAATTTTCAAGAAAATCGAGAATATATTA
>NW_027106137.1:0-15821 GCF_000696795.3 Halyomorpha halys | reverse complement strand
TTTCATCTTGGATATAACATGACACACGTTCCTACAATCATTATTTCTTTTAAAGAAAACAGCAAATCATTGGAAAATTAAACTCATGTTGTTCTAATTGTTTCTGGATCAGAGGAACTTGATAAAACATGCAAATATTACCTATAGTAAAACTCGCTTAACTAATTTAAACTCAGGAAATGGAACTTAAGTATATACATTAGAAACACGGTTAATCAGCTAGGACTATATACTGCATTACGAAGCCTATACGGGTGAAACTGTACTATACTAGCAATATCGTATACGGGTGGAAGTAGGGAAAGTGGGTTTCGTTAATCCCAAATGAAATAAAATAATAATAATAATCTTTGATCGTGAAGAGAATAGAAAAAATATAATTAAATGTCGAAGATAACTGCATTAATCATTATGTTAAAAAAAAAAATCAGAAGTGATATGCGCATTGCTACTTCAGCAACTAGTAAGAATGGATGAAAATAAAATAATAATTAAAAATATTTAAAACATTTTCAAACATTATCGTACATATTTTACGAATTACTTCATAAGCATATATTTTTAAACAGTAAGAAGTTAATGAGCTTCAAGTAGTTTTAATTAGTGTATTTAAAATCTAAGCTTTAATCCACCATGATTTAAAGCTTTTGAATATGGTACACCGTGAAAACTTTTATAGTGAAATATAACTATAATAAATTCTCTATAAATCAAATCGTGACAAAAGAGAATGATCTTACATGCAAGACTTAGCTTTGAAGTTTGTGTATGAGGTGAATAAAATAAACTTCGTGAACGAAATCGAACTTCTTATGTTGTTATTTGATTCGGAGTTCAGTCCCAATAAAATACAATTTATTTGGAAAATTAGACAATTCTTTGAGATGTCATTCAGAATCCCAAATTAGTACTGATTAAAACAAAACTTCTATTTCCACCACTTCTTTTGTTTTTCATTCCAGCAATTTTACCGGTTTTTATGGATAATTTTCTTGTTTAAGAAAGATATAAATTTTCTGAACTGCATTTTACCATACGTAGTTTCTTTCTAATCACACACGAGGGATTCGTACTTTTCTTCGTTTATCACAGGTTAAAAGAATGAACTTCTGATAAGGTATAATTCTAATCCAAAGAAATACTTGAATCGGCAGAGTTGGACAGTATTCTAAAAAAGAAGATGAAATACATTTTTCGTAGCTTGTAATCTAGGCCAAAAATACTACTAGAAATAGTATTTTGAATTTTAATATATAAACTACTAAAAAGTTATTTTATTTAAAATACTATTGTAACATAATGATTTTTTTTTTAATAAAGTTAACCGCATGAAGTAGATTGTGGGAAGATAGTCCGGGTGGCCGTCAATAAATGTTCAAAATAGTACAAAAAACTATTTAATGTAAACCAACGATTCGTTCCACTTTGTCAGCCCTGATCCTGATTGAAAATGGTTGGAGACTGGAAATTGTTTATTTTTAAATTGAATCGTAATTTGAATTAGGATAATGAAAAAAATATTAAAATAATACCTTACACACAGTCAATCATTTTTAAAACATTTATAGCCAACCTGTGAAACTCCGAGCCGAGCTTGTCCCACCAATTGTAATTAGAAAAGCAGGACTATATACCGCTCAACCGTGACACTAGAATTGAAAGCCAAAGGAGGTCGAGCGGGGGGACATAATAATTAGGAGTATTTCAGATACAGGCAGAAAATTATTTCAAAATATTTGACTAGTAGTTTGGATTGAAATAGTTTCCATCCAAAATATTTATAAATAGTAATTATCAATAACTATATTTTAATATAATAAAATAATATAAGTAAGCTATATTCGAAACACGTATTTAAAAGCTATTATGAAATACAAGTCTTACCTAAATCAAGGCTAATTCTGAATCCCATATAAAGCTATAACACCAATTATATTTATTGGTTATAGAGTGAGCCGCACTCAAAGCTAAATTTAACTCAAACATGTTTTATAACTAATGTATTTATTTAGTATGACGAAAAATGAATATACTTTTATCATTGAATCATAAGGAATATACTTGAAAAGCAAGCGTTTTTGTAGATTTTAACCTTTGCACTTTTGAAAAATAATAAATAAACATCAATCAGTTTAACAAGACGACGTTGAAGAATTTCTTCTCTAAGAAGACGTTTGCTCCATCGAAGGCTCATAATACCCTGGAACAGGAAGAGCAGAAAGTAAAAGGGGCATTTCATCAGCAGATACCACCTTTGTGGTGTGATCAAAGGGAGTGTCTTCAATTGGATAGAGCAATTTTCTTTGGTGGTCGCGCGGTAAAACCAAGTTATGACAGTATCACTAGGTAGACAATATTTTGGTAGTAGAATTCTTTTACACTTTCAAAATACTAATTCGAGCCTTATTAAAGATATTTTCTTTTATTTGTATACAATTATCTTTAGTTTGAATTAAGATATTGTTGGTATACTACACCAATTATGACCATAAATCATATATTGGGACTTCTACTAAAAATAAGGGTCACAATTGACGGCTAAGATAAGTCCCTTACATCAAGGATTAATAATTCAATAATTGTAAACAAAAAGATAATTATCACAAAGCTTAAAATTACAAAAACATTATTAATGAATTAAAAATAAATCTATCAGAATTGATTGATAATAGCACATTATTGTGATTAAATAATATTGATTATACTTAGCTATAATTATTATATAACATTAGTCCAACAATTTCACTACTACACTATCAAACTTGTTTTAATATAATTGTAATAATTTTTAGGTTGTGGTAAACATTTTGTGAAATTATTCGAGTAAAAAGGTGCAGGAAGGTGCAATAAGTGCAAAAAGGTATATGCAAAAATATAGTGCAAATGAATTCCATTATCAGATACAAATTTTTTCTAAGAACTTACTAATTAAACAATATAAATAATACATAATTTTCAGTTTCTTCAACCAGTAATAAACAACTATATTTTTGCGACGATTCGAGACGTAATTATGTTAATGGTCACATTCTTAAGTGTAAAAAAAAAAGAATATTCTGAACTAATTATTAAACAGTAAAATGTATAGAATACAAATCAAAATTCATAAATAGAAACGTTACAGTTTTAACATATGTAGTTAAAAGATGTATATAGCACAAATTAAGATTGATAAATAGAAACATTACTCAAATTATTTGTAACTGTGTTTTCTACATATGTAGTCACAAACAATTTTAATTTGTATCCTGTTTAATAATTAGTTAATACAATTTTCTTTTCGAACAAATTGTATTATTTTTTAATGTAGGATATGAGTATGAGAACAACATAATACAGATGTTTCACTAATCTATGAGGCTTAAGACCATGAAAAATATAGATCGTCAATAGTCAAAAGTTTGTATATAAAATAATAATAATAATAATATATATGTATAGTATACACAGTTCAGTCAATAATAACTGCCTACAAAATTATTAACTGAATTTCTTACGATTTAGAATTCGGTGGGAGAAAGAATATATGATATCAGAACATGCTCTAGGAAAGAACTATTCCAGATAGCAATGGGTAAGAAATTCAACCCAGAAAGGAGGAGTATGAAGGAATAAAAAAGGATTTGCCAAAGGAAGCAATTGTGAGGGAGTATTATTATATTGCGCGAGGGAGTATAAGGATCGATAGGTTGGATTCCGGTATTAGAGAACTGGATGGAGGAACGCAAGATAAGAAGTTGAAGAATATAGGAAGGAATATTGGTTCTCAAGGATTGGTTCATAAAGGAACCAAATATTAGCGTTGGAGAGCGAGAGATAGAGTCATATTACCTCGATAAAACAGCCAGTTATTAATTTTACATGCATATACCTCCCTCAGAGCTTAATCTTAAGCTAACTGAAACGATAGATTAGTCGCATTAATCTCCTATCATTAAAAAATGAAGGCAGAAAAAAAAAGTTTCAAGCGATCGCTCATAATGTTTTACAAAATTAATTCGTTGATTTCAAAATAGGATTTGGTAAAACATCGTAGCTTGTTACAGAACTGAAGAATGTATATTATTCACAGTGACAATACTCGTACTAATTTTCCAAGCGAGTGTTTAGTAGATAATTACTTTTTTTCTCGTTGTAAAAAAATGTTACAGTTTAATAAAATTCTATCACAAAGTAGGCTGCTAAAAATGATGCCCCCACCGTTCCATATATATTATTTTAAAAATTTATTCAAAGTAAACTTTGTAAGCATTTGAACTCTTGGAATCAAGATGTTATTAGACTGAACCAATCCTCTTTTATATTATGTTTTCTTAAACAGAGAAGAGAATTACTCTGCCACATTGATATTTTAAAACGAGAGCACTAAATTCGCTTTGATACTCCCCAAAAGTTTGGAGAACCCTTTGAGAGAAACTAAGACAGAGGAGAAGAGGCGATTCCCCCTCCTCTACCACACACACAGACAACACACACCTAAAAGATATTACTGCTTGAAGGGAGGGAGCGGGTAATTCGCCAAGTTTCGGCCAGCTCAGCGGCACCGGCAAACTCGGTTCATTCCAACTTGCTAAGCTCAACCACCCACAGCCTCTTTTCTAATTACCTTCTTATCTCGTTCTGCTCTTTTCCTCTGTCCGAGGGTATTTTTATATAATTTCATTGTTTAAATTTTAAAAATATAAATTTTCCTGTTCATTTTATTCGAAAAAAATTCTCCTTAAAGTGAAATTTTAATTGCATTAAATATTGCCACAGTAATAAAGAAAGTATAAGTATACAAAGAATAATGGTAGAAAATAAAGGTAAATGAATCTATTCATTCCATTTAGACACAAATGAAAGTGTTGAATTCAAATTTAAATGGACCATAGTATTTATAACAAGAGAACTAAATGGGATATATTAAACTGAACTCAATTATATTATTGAAGTGGAGAGGATGCTCGGGGGGAGGAGGAGGAGAGGGGGTGCGGTCAGCAAAAAAACACAAATAAACAAAACATTTATTCGTGCCGACGTTTCGACCTGAATTTCTAGTCTTCATTAGGGAGCTTCGGCAGATTAGTCAGACTAAACTCAGAATATCTAGGTCGAAACGTCGGCCCGAATAAATAATTTTTTGTTTATTTGTGTTTCTTTCCGACCACACATCTTCTCACTTATTAATCTAAGATCAACTATCTACACCTCATCATATTATTGAAGACAATAATTGAAGTTCCTTAATTGGACTCTTTGGGGTATGTGATCATTTAGTGGATAGTAAAATGAGGTTCCAACTCTTCGGATCAAGTACGAAATGAGTAGAATAAAAAAACTCATGAAAATCGTAATTGTAATTTTTGAAAACACACAAAAATTATTTACAGGAAAAACAAGAGAAAATAAATGAATACATTACAATTACGAAATTAGCAGACTACTAAAAAAGATATGCTAAATTATATTACAACAATTATTACAATTATTTTTATGAGAAAGATATAATCTCTACTTTATTCGGCTAATTTTTAAAGTAAGAGGTGAGCTACTAAATTCAAATTACCACGTGCGGTTGGGTATTTTGCACTATATGCAACATGAATGCACCGGCAAATACCTTTTATTCTATAGCAGTCAACTCGACATTGAAGAAATTTAGAGTGCTATTTTCAGGAAAACGACAAATAAATTTGTTGGACACTGTAGCAATTCTGAATGATCTCGACTATAAAAAAAGTATACCTTTATTTAAAAACTACACAAATGAGCTGGTAAAAAAAATATAATTTAGAATAAACTGTGTCATAGAAAGGAAATTAATACAAGACTTTTATATATTTTGAAATTTTAATTAAAAATTTTCTACTTTTATTAAATAGTATATGCTTAAACGAACACTTCAACAGAGGAACAAAAGTTCGTTGTAGAAAATTCGTATATCAATTTAAAAAACAATATTATTTAAGTATAATAATAATACTAAAAGTTCCTATCTACCTTATAATAAATAAATATATTTTTCCTACAGCAGAAATTTCCTCCTATGACTCATGAATATTGACACCTTCGTGGAAAAATGATAAAGTTTCTTTAATAATTTTTACACAGAGAGAGAGCAAGTTTTAACAGTTTTGATTAAATATAGTATCCTAGTGCTTGTTTTGCACCAGTGTATGCCCGATATCCATCTAGGACAGTCAATATTTCTTTTGTTAAGGTCCCGTGAAATGAAACTAGGCACTTCAACTTTTATTTTTATCCCTGACATTTCCACTCTGGTAAGGACTGGATGAAAAGTTGTTTTAACAGTCAAAAGTCCGCAAAAATACCCAAAATGAAGATTCTCCCAACATATGATAATTATCAATAAAGATAGACACTCGTGTCAGCCAATCCCAATAATTATTGGGAAACCACATTTTACGATCACTGCCAATGATGTGCCAGCCACACTATACGTACAATACCAATTTTGAATATGGATGGACTTTATTGGGGTACTACGTCAAGAGTTACTACGTCAAGGGGTACTAAGTCCTCGGAAATCAAGAGCTATATTACAAGTAGCAACTTTACGAAATAATTTATTCTACATCAAAAATAATCTGTTTTGAAATAATCTTATGTGAGAAAATAATTAATAAATCTTATTCAAAAGTAAATTAAGTACTTCCTAAAACATATTAACAAAGCTAATTTGCATTCTCAAGGTTACATTGTTCATAATCTGTGGATGATAAGTGACTCAACGTTGCTTTAGATGCAATGGTTGTGGCTCAACAAGCGCTCCAGTATCTTCATTTAAAAGCCATGACCAGTCAGCAGATATCTGCTTACTAATGCGCAGTCATTAGATTCTTTCCAGCTCAGAACACACTGTTAGAACCATCATAAAACTTCAAACAAAACATAGTTTTGTATCATATACACTAATTCCATTGATAAGTAATACATTCTAAAACAATTAAAACTAGATCAACATTAACTGATCCGAGATCAGACCAGACATTATCTTTTTTCCACCGTTTAGCAAAAACGAATCTGGTGGCTCCCGCGTTTTTATCGTCTGTTTAGTTACATTATGTAGGGCATCCCATTCCCTACACCGAAACCTCAATAATGATTTGATTTGGACAACTATTATTTTTAACTTTAATGAAATTATTGAGTATAAAATTCTCGTTTTCAAACTTATATAACCAGTATAATTTAACTACAAAGAATTTCTTAAAGGTAGGATAAATCATATTCTGACTCTATATTTTGCATTTTTTTCAAAAATCAATTCAGAAAGAAAGCATTGATTCATATTGATAACTGAACTATAATTTCCATCACCATCATTATAATTTTTAGAATTTCAGCTTCGTTAAATAGCTGTTTATCAAGATTTATAAACGATTTTCGTGATTACCAAACGTCGTCTAATTATAATAAGCATATGAATAAATAGTATTTTGCTAATAATAAAGTGGTTAAAAGAGGTTAATAAAAGGAAGGGTTGGTCCGATGCATAGCGGTCCAGATGGTAGGAATTTAATTTGTATCCGAACCTTATTAAACCTAAACAATTGCACTATTTTTCTTCTTTTTAAAGAAAAATCCTCATTATTTATTCAACAATATTTATTTATAGGGCAAAGTTCCGGACATCTGATCCAATCTACAATTATATTAGAAAAATTATATTTTATTAACCATTTACATTCATTTCTAAATCTAAACAACAACTATATCATATCTGTATATCTGTACATTATAACAATTATTATATGAAATAATAAAAGCCAATTATTATCATGTAATTACTTTTAATTATACTATGTTACATATATTCTCTTTAAGGGACTTGATTTAAAAAAAAAAAAACTGTAATTTATTATTCCCGAAATTAATGTTTTACTATAATATTTAACAAAATGTATTTTTTAAATATATTATCTCAATTTCTAAATCAGCCCAATTTGTAGATTTCTATCAGCTAGTCCCCCCACAGACCCCCCTCCTCCACCCCTGGACAAAAGGTACACAGACATCTTTGTAAAACATGTAATTTTTCTTTTATTAAATTAAACATCATAAGGCTTTATTTTATACACATTAAGTTGAGGTCACTAATTTGTATATCCTAAAATTTTATATATAAAGTTTTAATATTCCGTTAATAGTTTAGGGCATAAAAGATACATAACTAAGAGGTTCAAATCTTTTAAGAGAAAATTACTGAATAAATAATAAACACCCTTTAAGATTCGGGAAAGTAATTATCAGTATTTCAATAGCTCTTTTAATGGCTAAGAAATGGAAGTAAAACTAGAAACTAAGTAGCCCGAAGTTGCTGTGCCCTAATCTAGGATCAAAGGAACAAGTTCACTGTTGGCTAAATTTCAACAGCTATAACTGAGGTCGGAGCCAATGCGCATTTCAATACTGTCACTAACTGGTAGTTGAAAATACAATATAATTAATGTCATTAATTTCTAAATACAATCAATGAAAAGTATTTTATTTATTTAATCGCTATCCATTCTGAGATAAACACGGCTATGTCGAGTTAGGCACTTCATTAAATAAATCTGAGCAAGTTTAATAAATATATCTTCAGAAAATAAACCATTATTCTATAGTTATATATTATTTCGATAGTCAATCTCACGGATGTTGAAGAATAAATTTTATTTAAAAAAAAAAAATGATTATTTTAAAGTTAACCGCATTCTGAAATTCGTCATTTATGAATTCTCTTAGGATTTTTATAAATTTATTTGCCATCTAGTTTAATTTTATACACATTCCTGGCATCAATTTGAGCAGAACTATATTAGACATTTTAGTTATTATTTTTATAGATTGGAAATTAGAACATTCAATATCTGTGAAGTTGATTACTCATATATTGCTGCCTTGATTGTGCCTTATTCTACAAGAATTAAGTTGTTTTTGTTTACTTTGTATTTGACAAATTACATAGTTTGTACTGTAGACAAATTACTTTGTGACAGTCCTACTAGCTTTGAGGCAGTTGGACCCTAGTAGAGAAACTAATGACAGTCTACGGTTTTGCCTTTGTAATATGCCTACAGTTATGTCATTGAAAATTAAATAAAAATCTTTTTTTCTACAATTTGTGCTATAATAAAAAAAAATGTGTTATGATTATACATTTATAAATTATATTTCATAGAATACTGAATTAATTATTGAGCTTTTATTACTCATAAAAGTAATTAATAAAATATTAAGGATGACACTGACCTTAACATATTTAAACAAGATGGGTATCCTAATATTTATTTTAAGATTTATTTAAACGGGATAATCTTAAAGGTTAAAGTAAATATTTAAAATAAAAAGTAAATATTAACAATAGTGAACGATAAGCTTTCTGCCTCTCTTAACATTAAATAACACTTAATTAATGATAACAAGATTAATACACAGTCCCAAAAAAATAATATAAGACACCATTTGACAATAGACCTACGTAAGGAGAAATAAGGTACAGACGTAAGTTGAAGTTCACGTGATTAAGGGTACAAATAAATAATATGACATATTATTTTTTTTTAATTTAAAAAGTAGTGGATGACGAACTTTACAAAAGTAAAGTGTATATGTAATAAACATTTTAAATAAAATTCCAAAAACAAGAAATGGCAGTCTGTTTTATCACATATAGTGCACATCACATATTTCAGAAAGGAATTTTATTTTTATATAAATAAATATATTTTGTTTGATACGCATTATTAAATTTGAAAATTATAAAAATCCAATTTTGATTTATGTTTCAAAGTGTGATAATATAGCTTTAAAAGACATTCTACCATTTTAAGGAATGCTGGAAAGACAAGAGAGAAAAACTCCAAGACCCTCAGTGATCGTGATGCCCAAAGTAATCTGCCGAGGTCTCAGAGGAAATCCAGGGCCGATGTATAGGAGAATGGATGAGAGAGCTAGGCAGGATTGTGGTCGAGTCCCAACCGCTGACCTTAGCCAGTGACTTAAATATAGAGCGGTTTATAGAGAAGTGAATACGTTTCAGGTATAAATAGTGCAACATATATATGTATTAATAATATTTTTTTACTATTAATAATATATGTTTTTGAATTGATTAAGGATCAGTCAATACTGATGGTGAATATTCAATGACCCTAAAAAAAAATTACATATATAGATTTTTGTTGTGTGTGTAACTCCCTGCCACGTCATATCTGACATTCGAAGAGGAAGAGGGCATTTTATCCAGTAGGTAACCTACCCATTCTAACCAGTGTGGGAAGGACCTTTCACTCCGCGGAGCCACCACGAAATAAAAGTCAACCGGCCCAAGCCCGAATCGGACCAATGCCGCTACAGTTTCGAGGTTGCTAAGATGGCGCCTCTCCTTCCATTGCTAGAACGACCATATTGTTTTATGGGAAATAAAGCATAAGTTATATAGCAATGTAAGGTATAACTACAGCTTCACCAGTCATTAAACACAATTACTTTATAATCCTCATAACATATAACAGACAAATCGGAAGGAAGTAGCTAAATGTAAACTGTTACTAGTACAAAATAAAGAAGAATTGAATAAATAAGTTTTCAATGTTCTATACAGTACAAATGGGATCAATGCGTGAATAAAATTAGCAAAAAAAACGTTTCTCAAAAACGTGTTTAATACAAACTGAAGAAAAAATAATTAATTTAATTAAAAACGACTCAATAGTAAAGAAATGAACATTCAATAAATTTTCTTTTCTACGACCATGCTGTGAGGTAGTGGCATGCTTTGGAGGTGACGTTCGCAGCGTGGTAACATGTCTGTCTGCCAACCCAAAGGTTGCGAGTTCGAGTTCCTGCCCCTATCCGGGATTTTTCAAACATATAATTATATAATACTCACTCACAGCCTCCCCCTTGGCATTTAGGGGCCCGTTAGCCAATGGGTGGCACTCACAAAAAATAGGCGTGGGAGTGACGAACCCACCCTAAGAAAACCACGTCATGAAACGCGCGATGTACTTTGGAAGTACATCGCGCGAGATCTTGGACCTCCACGGTCTGTCGCGCCAATAATAATAATAATAATAATAGAGGAATGTTTCAACAAACTTTGTGGGCATAGGATTGTGCTGAACTTGGGAGGACTGGGTTAGGTATCTCTAGGGTTTTCTAAGCATACCTTAACACTAGTTATATTAACTTTATATAAATATTTTACGAAGTTTACATAAAGCTTTCTTTATTTCTTATTAATATTTATAAGTAGTTTATAAACACAAGATTATAAAAAGAAATAGCAACTAAATTTATCAACAAGAAAAATTAAATCTTAACTGAATAGGATTGTTACTTCTCATGTCACATTTGAATTTACAACAAGGTTAGAGACATGCTCTCGTCTCCAGTTCACCTTGACAGCACACTGTTTCGCCATACATAAACATTCCACGAGCTCGGTGTGCTTAAATAAACAGTAGATTTGGTAATCATAGCAAACAGAATTAACAATATTATATTCGACAAGCACACACATTAATTTGTTTGAACTAAATTACAAAATTTTGTACTGAAAAGTTAGACATTTAAAAGATAATTGATTATTTAATTGAACTAACGTACTTACAAAAGCAGTGAAAACAGCATGTTACAAGGTTGTATTTAACGTATAACATATAACGTATTTAACATACTTAGGTAAGTATAATGTACAAAAAAGAATATTTATCAAGAAATGAATTGAAATATCAAACCTAAGACAAGCCTTAACAGCGTCAATTATTTATTAAAAAGAAAAGAAAAACATCAATTCCAAAATACTCAGATTTTAAATTTAAGGTATTGTGAGATATAATAAAGGCCAAATATGTTCTTCAAACAATTTATTCATCTTTACTAATTGTAGTTATTTATTTTTAGGATTACTGTATAGAGTAATTCTTTTAAACCCTGCTTTGAAAATTCTGTACGTTACCTGTCAACGTTTATAAAATGCATATAATAATAATAATGGCTTAGGGAACCCGAAGGTTCGATGCCGATACCACTAATCACTCTCTAAATACATTTGTCCAATGATTCTCGTCCAATCCCATGTCTGAAAGATTAGTATTAACGCAATGCTCCCACCTATGCTTCCTTTTATCCCACGGACGTTTACCCCTTTATTGTTTATTAACATTTTAGGGATCCGTTTGACCCTAAATCCTACGACCTTAAAGGTCCTTCTAATTCACCGCAATGCTATCATCTCAATTATAAATTTTGTAAATTTTAACTTATAGGTTTCTGGACAGAAGACACAAGCTAAGCGATTTCGAAATTTACAACTAAGAAGCATCTCTCCCCCTTAAATATCTCCTTTATCGTCTTGTCAACTTTGTTGTAACCATAGACACTAAATGCTTGAACATCTAAATGTTCTTCCTCCTATAAATATCACCGAAGATCGTATCTGCTGCCATTAAACTATATATTTTGTTTCATATGTAATATTTTTACTTTTTAGAGCCTGTTTATAATAAAATAAGTTTTATAAAAATTCAGTTTAAAAACACTTTTATATTATTTCTTTAAATGTTAAACATTTCGGCCAACCAGGCCATTCTCAATGACAATTTTAAATACCCATTTACTAACATAACACTATTATCACTTTCTTATAATTAAAATTTTTATACCAACTGGAAAATTGACAAAATGAGGTTATTAGAACAAAATTAATGATCTGGGCAAAATAGCCTGCCAAAAGTTTTTGAAATGTTGGATGTGAGGTGTAAATTTATATTCAAGAGTGCCCTTGAGGATTATCAAGTTGGACAAATCATCATTATAAATCAATAAAACACTTATAGTCCAAACGTTTTTGAAATGTTAAATTTACAGTGATAATAGAGAGTGTTTTGAGACTTAACTTGGATACAAATTATTTTATTTTAGAGATATATATTTTTTTTCTTATCCATATTTATTTTAAGAGCTAATTTCTCAATATATTTTATATTATTACACAGTAGTATAAAATTTATAAATTAAATATATATTAAAAAGTATAGTAATAAAGGAAATAGATAAACATTTACACAGCAAGAGACTTAGCAACGGTTTGAGATACTTCTATATGAAGTAGTCGAGAGACAGTTTTCTGGGGTAAAACCAGCCTCAGGCCCTTTGAATGGGTAGGGGAAAAATTCTTGCTACATCATCTTCTGATAAATAAGGTTAGTCAAGGAACAGAGCTTCCTTGTCAAATACAACACCCGAGACCCTTCATGTGTTGTAGTGGCAAATTTTTCAAATCCATAAACTAAAGCCTAGATAGGAAATTATCGATTCTAAATAAAATTAAAATATCATTTTTTTTTTTTATTATATTTTGTCCAATCTCCAATGACTTACACTACATGAATGAGTTAACAAAGATGACTAAGAGACTTTTTAAACCTATCTGTGAATCACACAGAAAGTCTTTGTGAATTTAATTTGCCTCGCGAATCCGCTAATAACATGAAGTTCAATAGGAACCTATCCACTTAGCACTAATTGTTGTTATTTCTTAATTATCATTAATAACAGTAACTAGGAATGGCAGTGTTTAGTTAATAAAGGACTAGGTTGTTTTTTGTTTTGTTTTTTATACATGCATTCATTACTAATTTTTCATCATTGAACTACAAAATACATATTCATATAGAAGCTCTTAATTTTCATTTAGATTAGTACTATTCCAAACTGAAAACTCAAAAAGTGTAGAGAACATTATACGGACAAGGAACTCCATGATTAATCAAATAATTTAATGGGATTTTCGATAAAATATCTTCGATTACTTTCAGTAAGATTCCTGTAAGATAGAACGAAATTTTATTTTTCATTTTTTTAGAATTTGTGTACAATGCAGAACAATTTTTTTTTTTTCAAAACGTATACTTCTTTACCGAGCTAAAACGAATTGTTTACTGAAAATCTTTAGAATGATTCTGTGCTGCTCGTGAAAAACTAGTTAAGTCAAAATGCTTAAAAAATTGTTACTTTGGTTTAAACCATCACCGGGACATCTTAAGCTGTGTTAAATGAGATAATTATAGTTGCCTTAGCAACTAGACGACCAATTTAACATAACTTAAAACGTCCCTAGGACGGATTAAAACTAGTTAACTTAATTTTTAAGCGATTTGACTTAAATAGCCACAGAATTGTATATACTACAAATATACATATATAATCATTTAGCTAAATCATATTTCACTAATATTCGTTATACTATGCCTACATTGCCTACTATGCCCTACGGTTTCGCCCGCCTTAAATTAGTCCTGTTTCATTACTTCATGATGAGCAAAAGACCGAATGCATTTGATCAATATAAAAAATTAATGAAAAAAACAAAAGTTACAAATGAAACAAAAATGCTAACTCTAAATATATACCACTATTAATTTTTATTCAATTTCGTTTTATTAAATAATATAGAAAACAGATAGCTTGCACAAACATAAATTTGTTACAGTGCAGATTGTAATGATCCGTTTATTCATATAATCAATCTCATAAAATACAAAAAAACTTAATTATTCAAGTTAGTGAATTTTTTTCTTTTAAAGGATAATATTATAGTATAATAAGATAAAATATGACTTTATTTTTGAACTACTGTGTCTCATGTTTTTTTTTTTGCAAATAACCCCTATTTTAAAATTAGCACTCAGCCTCTTATTTTTTCCTGGTAATTATATTTCTTGAAAATATTAATACACATACATACCATGCAAAAATCAATATCATGCAGTCGGTCTTAGTCGGATTTACGTTGATGTTAATGTTCCGAAGTATCTGCGTGAAATCCCTATATACAGTTTCGACGTGACCCAGGGCTGCAGCAGGTCTGACACTTCTGCTATTGATGGCGATGTCATCAAAATATGCAAAGAGGGATGCTTTTCTGTAGTTATGCCCTACAATGTCCGCCGGATATATAGAAAAGAAATCTTATATACGGATCAATGGAGATAATTATTCATTTTTTATTTAGTTTTTTTAATATTTAAGGAGAAAACAAATTATTTATTAAGTACCAGACGCTAAATCATTAATATTATTTAATTTATGACGTACTGTTAAAAATAATTAGTTAGGGAATGATGTGTAGGTTTTTTTTTTTCCCCTACCTTATAACGCCTATAATTAGCTGATGATCCTACTAGAACAAAAAATTAAAAGCTTTGAAGGTATAATTATAACAAACGAGTAGTGGGATGCAATTATATCTATGGGCTGTGGGTAGTAATGGGTGTGTCTTCAACTGTTGTCATCCTTCTTGCAGCATTCAGGAAATATGTAAATAAATAACGAATGAAAAAGAAACACACACGCACATATACATGTGTGCTTATATACACTCGGGGCGGCCGTGTGGCCCCCCTTACACATGGGGATGTAAAGATTTTGGTTCGGAGCGTCCAATGCTGAATGTAAATATTGTATATAGGTGCGAAGTTATTGTTACATAAATTAAATTTTCTTTACGTCGTTTATAAATTATTTAATCATTTTGATTGTACTATATTTTTTATATCGATTTATATTTTTATTTTAAGTACCAAGATTCTATTATTGTTTTTTATCTATTTTATGTTATTTTATTATTATCATCATTATTTTTTTTAATTTATTTACATAACAGTTAATAAATAACTTAATAAAGTTACTAATGGAACATTAAGGTCTTTGTGGATGATTTTATTTTGACAAAGTAGGGAGCATTCAGGATTTTAAGAAGGATTTTGGATTGTAAGGATTGGATACGAGAGGAATTGGAAGGTTTAGTGGAGCCTAAAGCTTAA
>NW_027106136.1:44359-44606 GCF_000696795.3 Halyomorpha halys | reverse complement strand
TGGATATAGGCAATTGATGTTAAAATTGCGCCCTACGTTTTTTGATATTTTAGTATTACAGAGATTATATACATTTTCTGATAATTTTAAATAATACTATTTAATTTTTGTGTGGTAAGTGGTAACGTGCACCACGGTTATTCTTTTCATACTCGTTGATAGGTATATTTTCGTCTTTTTTTTTTATATTTGTTTCGCACGGATTATGATACTGCACGTTATTTCATGAAAAACTTGTAGATTAAGG
>NW_027106136.1:40608-43403 GCF_000696795.3 Halyomorpha halys | reverse complement strand
TCTAACCTTGCATCCTCTTCTATTCCTGACAATCTTCCGAGGTGCTTTAAAAGGAGATGACCACGATACCTGCTAATGTAAAACGTCATTAGAGTGCTGCCAAAGGGTAGTTTCACTACACGCCTATAACACCCCATTTTAACTAAGATCAAATTTACTGAATGTACTATATAATAAACAGTAGTAAATTTCAATAATGATATTAAAAAAAAAAATATTGAATCTATCGTTGGCCATTGGTCTGATATTTATGTTTATGTCACAAAATATTTTTCATATAGTTAGCGTCAGTGAATCATGATTAAATTAGACGATCAGTAATTATTCTATTTCTATCCTATTTAATCTATATTCTATCTGATTATAGTATCTTTAGATCTAACCGAAATGATTAATCTCGTGGTTGAGTTTGTATATACGATAGGGCCTTCTTATCTTGTAAAATTTTACTCTCATCATCAATTCTCCAGTTACCTTCTTTTGAATTCTTAATTTTGGAGATCGAACTAGGCGATGATATGGTACTTATCATAACAATATATAGACCACCAAAACATAGTTTTTATCACGAACTACGTAATATTTTAGAAACCTATACCGAAACATAATTTTAACGTCGACTTTTTAAAAAACTCCTATGAATCAAAGTTAAAAATAATTTTTTTCATAGTTTTAATTTATCTTTAGTAAAATCTATCCCCACTTGTCATTCTCTAACAACTGATACCTGGCTTGATATTCTCAAGTCTCATCGGTACAATTATCGGTTTCCTTTTGTCGTCAACACAATATTATTTTTCTTTGTAATCGAGTCTGGGATGCTAAAAAATCTAGGACAGTAACTTTCCGTGATTTTAATCATTTTAAACGAGATAAATTTAACGATGAACTCAATTCTTTAGTTGAATATAAATAAATAAATCAAATAATATTGATAATCGGCTTGAAATGGTTACTTTTTTCTTTGTTAGATAAACATGTGCCATATTAAACTATTATTTGTAAACAAAAACCCTCACCCTGGCTTACACCTAAAATGAAAAACCTCATTAAGATAAGAAATCGCTTTAGAAGAAGTTATCAAATTTTGACTAATCCTCAAACACTGTTACAGTTTAAACTATATCGAAATAAAGTGATTTCACACATTCCAAAAAATAAACAAAAATATTATTTGGATAATTTGACTTTGTGTACGGAACCACAAAAACCTTGGAAAAGTATTCGTACTCTTGGTCTAATTAAAAAAGGTTTTACCATTATCTGTCTCGAAATCTGAACTAAATCAATTTTTTGTAAACCATTTGTCGAAATCTTTCCCTCCATCTTCAGATACGCTTCACATTTGAAATGAGTTCAGTCCTGATGATTTTTTCTTCTCCCACTTCGGCTTGGATATATTTCTTAAAAACTTTCATAAATCGAATATGCACTCTTCTGGGATTGATAAGCTACCATTAAAATACGTCAAATTATTCCTCCCACACTTAATTCCTACTCTCTTGAATATTTTCGATTAATCTTTACAATATTCATATTTTCCATCACTTTAGAAAATGGTTTTGATCACTCCCCTACCTAAAAATTCAAGTCCTAGTGATGTACAGAAATTATTTTCACTTTTCCTTTCCAATACTTTTCCTGATACTAGTTGTCTACTGACTAGGAATCAGCATGTTATGACATAAAAATGTGAAAGAGTTAGGCAATAGTTCAGAATGAAGTTAAACGCCACAGATTTTCACCTGACACTTGATTACCGTGTTTTTCCTTTTTTTTTTCTTTTGTTAGATACTTGTTTCTTAAAGATTACGAAACTAAATATTATCACATATCATATTGTAGATATAGGAAAGGTAGAACGTGGGAATATGGCGCAGAATGTTTATTCTTCTGATACATGTCAAGGGATATTTTATACTTGTTTCCTACTGATAGAGGAATTCTACCACATTAAAGTATGTTATATTTAGGCGCAGATATTTCTTCTTATACTTCTAACTAATATGGTTTATTATTAATAGTGGTCAAATTATTCCTTCCACACTTAATTCCTACTCTCTTGAATATTTTCGATTCATCTTTACAATATTCATATTTTCCATCACTTTAGAAAACGGTTTTGATCACTCCCCTTCCTAAAAATTCAAGTCCTAGTGATGTACAGACCTATTGCAAAATTATGTTCCTTTGTCCAAGGTTCTCGAACAAATTGTATATGATCAAACAGTACAGTTTTTAAATTCTTTGAATTTCTTAGATAATCTCCTGTAAAATGTGTAGATAATCTGGCTTCCGATCAGAGCATTGTACTCAAACAACATTATTAAGGTTGACTGAGGACATTAGGCTCGGGATGGATAGACAACAATTAACACTTTTGGTTTCTTTTGATTTTAAAAAGGCATTTGACCTAGTAGACTATATCGTTTTATTGCAAATTCTAAATTTTCTCATTGTGGTGTACTCTGTTTTGAATCTTAGTTAAAAAATAGAACTCAAGCCGTGATAGTTAGTGATGGATCCGTCTCTCTATATCTACCAATCGTTTCGGGAGTTTTTCAAGGCTCAGTTCTGGAACCGTTACTCTTTCTTTTATAACGTACCCGCTAACACCTCGTCGGCGATGCTGTACGCACCCAGGAGATATCGAGGACTGGGTCTGATCCGCTGTCAATGGGAAGCTCCACTACAACATTGGTCCATTGCCCAACGACTGTCGAATGTTCCGGATGATCTATTTCAGTCTATATTCAGTTACGAAACCGAAATCGCGGCATGTGCTGATAGACTTG
>NW_027106136.1:37247-39238 GCF_000696795.3 Halyomorpha halys | reverse complement strand
TGTAATGTAAATATGTCCGATTAAGGATTGATAAGTATGCTGTGTAAGATAGCAACCTAATGTATTTAGGCAGCATATATGAATAAAGTATTTCTCTCATCAGATATCTCATCGACACTTAAATCATTCAAATATCACATATATGCCGACGATATTATCATTTATATGTCATCGAGTCTTGATTATTTTAATGAAACAATATAAAAAATAAATCAAGATGTAACAGAAATATTTGTCTGGTCAGTAAACCTAAAACTCACGTTGAACCCGTCAAAGACAAAAGCAATAATTTTTGGTTGCAAATTTTATGTAAAACCATTAGTCGCAGGAAATTTTCCAAAAATTCATTTAAATGATATACTCAATGAGTATCTCTCAAACTATAGTGCTCGTGAGTGTAACATTCTCTTCATCACTTGATTGGCAAGACCGTGTAGTAAGTACATCTCGAAAATGTTTTAGAAATTTAGGCCAATTACGTCGGAATAGAGCAAGCATTCTTTATTCCTGCGTAACTGGACGTATAATACGTAGTGCATTATTTACAGATATACAGGGCATAGACATATCAATTCTTCAGATAACATTTAATGCATATGTTAAGTTCATTTTCGACCTTTTTACACACCCTTTTTGAAGAGCTCTGTTGGCTCAAACTCCCTGAAAGAAGAAAATATATTCTGGGTAGTTTCCTGTATCAAATTTTTGAAGATAAAACTATTTGAAAAACCAATTCCTCCTCCAAATCGCAGGGTTAAAAAACTTAACAGTCAATTTCACATTGCAGTCCATCGAACATCTCGTTATGGTATTGGTTTATGACAGGAAATCCAAGAAAAAATTAGAATCATACAATCTCATACAGGTTTTAAAGATATGTGTTATGAACAATTAATGGATAAATGAAAACTGATATTATTTACCAATGATCGTGCTGATGTGAATTTATTTTAGATATGAAGGTAATTTTGCTTTGTGTTGTCTATTGTCTTATAAATATTTTAAATTATATTATTTTCCACTGTTTTAATTTTGTTAAATTAATAGTAAGTTAAATTTCCTTTATTTTGAGTGTTGGCAGACATATGTGCGTCTTATGGATATAAAATATGTCGAGATATATTTATTCAAAAATCCAACATTTGATACGGACAACTAGAAATTAACATTTTGTGAGTTTATTTTGTAAAATATCATAAAAACTACTAGTCCTACAAAGATAAACATTATTAACTATTGTATAATAAATTTAACTAGCATTAATTTGAGCGCTGGCAGACATCTGTACGTCCAATGGTTTCTGAAATGAAGTTTTTCATATATAAAAACTTATTGTCGGAACAACTTTAATTCAATTTATTTCAGCATATATCATGAAAGCTACAACTCCTAAGACGATAAACGTCATAAACAACTTCATAGCCCATTATACTAGCTTTAATTTTAGTGCTAATAGACATCTGTACGTCACATAGTTCCTCAGATATAGATTTTTGAAAATAAATTAACTAACTACTAATCTTTCAGTAGATTTTTAAGAAATTTTGCTTTTTAAGAAGTTATATCTCGAGAACTATTGGACGTAAATAGCTCTTTTAAGACTAATATTTCAGCAAATTTACTCTTCTTTAAATAAAGTGCTCTTAGGTTTTCTAGTGTTGTTGGTAGTTTTTAAGATATAGAGCTCCTAATGAAAAATTAGTGTTTTTTAAGGTTTTGAAACAGCCACCATTTATTATTCCCCCTACCTATACGTGACAGACTCATAAATTTTGACTATTACATATATATAGATAGTTTTCATTAAAGTAATCAAAAATTGGGGTGAGATAACTGCCTTTTTTTCTTCCCGGCTTTTGTACTATGGGGAGCGGCATCCTTCACGAAAAGAAAAAAAAACTACAATCATTTCAAAATAAAGTCCTAAGAATCGCAGTTAATGCTCCTTGGTTCATAAGAAATAGCCAATTGCATCGCGAATTACATATGGA
>NW_027106136.1:35382-35703 GCF_000696795.3 Halyomorpha halys | reverse complement strand
GGCATTGGCCGTTAATTGTTAGACCCTATTTCTTATATTTTAATTCACCGATATTAATAAAGTTTTTTTTTTTTAAAAAGGCCAAAATAATTACAAAAAATATTAATAAACAAATTTCAGGAATTCAAGGGGGTTTTAAACGACAAATTCGATCGGAAATTTATGATTTCGTCTATAAATGAGCAAAAAGTAAATTTTTCCCTAAAGTCAAGCTCTCTTTTAAAAAATTTCCATATAATTCGTAACAATTAACCTTAACATGACTGGTAGCAATAAATATTTGCAGAGAACACTTGTAGATCTTTATTAAAAAACGTATGT
>NW_027106136.1:31043-32651 GCF_000696795.3 Halyomorpha halys | reverse complement strand
TGGGATATGTGGGACCTTCATCTTGCCGTGGACAGACAAAGGATCGGGAGGGCTCCTGGACTAGATAGCATAGATGTGCAATCCTCAACAACAGTGCCCCTTATATTGAGGAAGAGTTGTTGGATATATTGAACGAATGCTTGGATAAGGGGTACTTTCCAAATAAGTGGAGGATTGCAGACTTGAGACTGCTCTACAAGGGGGTGGTAAGGATAAGGAAACCCCTAAATCCTATCGACAAATATGCCTCCTCCCAGTAGCTAGTAAGGTTCTGGAGCACATGATCGTCCACAGCCTTAGACCAATCCTAAGTGCTGCAAGTCATTCACGGCAGTTTGGCTTGACTCGTGGCAGGGGAACTACGGATGCCCTGCTGAGAGTGCGTAGTGACGTGGAGGAGAGGGCGGAGAAATATGTCTTATTGATCATGTTTGACATCTCTTCCGCCTTCGACAGCGTTTGGTGGCCCTATGTACTCCAGAGGTTGCAAGAGCTCAACACCCCCAGTAATCTATACTCCTTCGTAGGTATACCTCAATAACAGGAGTATCAGGATCAGGGGTAACTACTACGAGGTCGATAGAAAAAACGAAACAGGATGTCCCCAGGGTTCGGTCCTAGCAGCTCTGTGGAAGCTGGTATTCGATGAGTTGCTGGGGGAACTAGAGGACAAGGGGTTCCTTGCCATGGCCTACGTCGACGACCTGGCAGTCATCGTGGGCAAGAACAGCAGATCCAGATTAAAGACGGAAGAGGAGAGGTGTGCCAGTCTCGTAGCAGAGTGGTGCGTGAGGAGGCAGTTGAGTATGGCAGCAGCCAAGACTCAGGCCATACTCATAAGAGGCTTCACAGACAGGGCTCATCCTATCACCCTGGATATCCAAGGAGAGGGGGTTAGACCGGGTGAGGAGGTGACAAATCTTGGTGTGAGGATAAGAAGAAGATTCGTTGCCACTTCTCACCTGGTGTATCTCAAGGACAGGGTGACACTGTCACTCAATGGATTAAGTAGGATAGGAATGCATTTTGGGGCCTCAGGTACGCTGCAGCGATTGTCATATATAAAGGTGTGATTTTGGGTATTCTGAGGTACGCATCCCCTGCCTGGAGCCGAAACCTCACGCAGACACAGAAGAGAAGACTAGCCACCATACAGAGATTGGCTCTGCAGAGGGTCACGAAGACATACAGAACGGTGTCACATGAGGCGGTGCAGGTCCTGGCCGGAGCGACGCCCCTGGACCTCATTCTCAGGGAGTATGTTCTTAAATATGAAGTAAAGAGACAGGGACTAGAAGCGCTACCGGATGAGCTCCGAGAGAGGATCGGCGAGACTCCAAACTTATGGAAGAAAATACTGCGGGTGGACTCAGTACAGAAGTGGAATGGACGGTGGGCAGCAAGCCAGAAGGGTGCTACTTTGAGTACACGGGGTGTTTCGGGGAAAGCTGCAGAACACGTAATAGCGGATTGCTCCGCCATGGAAGGACACCGAGCCAGGCTGTTGAGAAAGACCGGGATTTTCGCCCTCGCCGAGTCGGACTTTCCCTGGTTGATGGAAGAAGAGAATTATCCCTTCTTCAGGGAGTTCATTTACGGATGGAAGAA
>NW_027106136.1:28527-29811 GCF_000696795.3 Halyomorpha halys | reverse complement strand
CCATCATATCACCTTTACTCTCCGTCGTAAACCTCTGTCCTTCTGTCCTACAGTATCCTTCCGAAATACTCCACTAACGCCTGTTGAACAGATTCGATACTTAGGACTCCATCTTGACAAGATACTTACTTGGAATCCACACGCAAGACTGAAACGACTAGAAACTGCTCGGGGATTCCGATTGCTACAACACTTTACAAACACTCTTAACTTCCCATTCACTACAAAAAATTAGTATACACTACGATAAACAGACCAATTTAGACATATGGAATTGAGCTCTGGGGCTCCACCAAACCATCAAATTCTTCCCGCATTTAATCCTTACAATCCACAATCCTATGTAAAATCGTTGATGCTCCTCATTACGTTACAAATGAACTCATTCACAGAGACCTTAACATCCCATTCGTTTCAGATTTGGCCCAAAACAGATATGCGTCTTTTTATTCCAAACTCCTTCACCATCCTAACCCATTAATTCTTAATCTTTAATCCTTAACAATCCCTGATAATCCTCCGAAGCGTATGAAAAGAAGATGGCCACGGGACCTTCTAATTTTTTTTTTAATAATTTATTTATTGATATTTACAACTGTATACACATATATACAACAAGTAAATTTGCTGTAGTTGGATTCTGGAGGAATTTGATGGTTTATTGGAGCCCCAAAGCTCAACTCCGTTTATCCAGATATGCCTTATAATAGTCATGTAGATCAGTCTTTTGTAATGGATTGGCAATTTAGACCGTTTGTCTAGTAAATGTTTAGTAATACTTGTATAGTTAAAAAATAAATTAATTGTTTCGGTTAAAATTATATCCTATAATATCTGTTGTTTCTTTGCATCTAGACAGAGGGGTGTTCATATTCACGTTTGTCTACAAAAATAAAAGTATATACGTGAGAAAGGCTCGTAGTAACCTTTTATAGCGCTAAAAAAAGTCACTATAATACTGAAAATATTTCCTTATTTAAAAAAAAAATACAAAAAATTAGTGAAAATTTAAATAATGAATATTTTGAAACAGTTTTACCAATAAAAATGCAGCGTAAAACCAATTATCAAATTCAATTGACTACCTAACGGACTACATGCCCCGTATAAGAATCATGATATCGAAAAATTAAGCTTTAAAAAGAATTATTAAAGTTTTTACAACATTTCGTTTAAAATAAATTTTCCTATTGAATTAAATGATAAGTTAAATAATATCATGTTTTTACCCAACGATTTACCCTCAACATATCGTCCATTTCAGATTGTCTTTGACAACAAAAT
>NW_027106136.1:26740-27199 GCF_000696795.3 Halyomorpha halys | reverse complement strand
GTTGCAAAAATTAAATATCTGTATATAGAACAGTACTGTTATAAATAAAACAAAAGGATATAAAAACAAAAATGTTTTATGAAATTGTAAGAGAAAAAAATCAGAAAAATAAATAGTTAATTCAATTAATAAAAAAACTTAAAAACCTTCTTTCATTTCATCTTTTGGGTTGAATATTTATCATAAACATACAATGTCAATATTTTGAGAGTATAAATAATCTATAAAATAAAAATCTTATATCTAAATAATGTTTATGAACATGAATATCATGGTTAGGAATGAGCTAGGTATAGGCATCCAGAACTACATAATTGAAACAATAAATATGCTTATGGCAGCCCAAGTGATTGAGCAGTAAATTAAACAAATGAAAGTATACTAGAACCCCGCTTATCCGTTCCAGTCGGAACCAACACTGCCTGGTTAAGTGGAAGATCCGGTTTGTCCAGAGTGTAT
>NW_027106136.1:22826-23696 GCF_000696795.3 Halyomorpha halys | reverse complement strand
TTAATTATATAATAGTAGTAATTGGAATTTAATTAAATGAGACTATTTAAATTTAGCTGCTATATCTCCTGTTTTTAGAAAAAAAAGACATTGCAATGATTTAAGTTAGAAATAATTACCACATTAGCGTTTTTGCGATCACTCCTAGCTTGGGTTGTAGTGGCTGCTTGCTAGGTTTCCTGAGACCCTTCAACGGAATAATTATGTTATCTTTAGTTGGCATATGATGATGATTACAGCATGGAGTACTAGTTAACTTCTTCAATAATTCACAATAAAGATATGTACTGTAGTACATTTTATGAGGATAGGGCATGTCTCAATAATCAGTGAAACCCTCGGTAAATTAACAAGGAAGGAAGGCGCCATATATGAACTACTCCTGAAATGTAAAAGAAAGATTTAATAAATAGAAGAGCATTGATGTTTAGAGTATTGAATCAAGAACATAAAAAGAAAAAGAAACTAAGTACAAATGAGCTACTACGTACCAAGTTCACTCCAAGAAACCTTCGGATGGACTAAGGCCGGGGTGGGGTACACTGGGAGAGGTTACGGTAGGGAAGGGGTATGGTGGGGGGAAGGTATTTAAAATAATAATTTAAAATAGTTCCTTAATGACTAATGATGACTAACTCATAATAAAATAGTTAGCATTGTAATATACAATGCTGACGCAAAACAATCGAGAAACAGAGCATTGTTGTTTAAAGAATTCAATGAAAAATTTATTTAAAAATTCTGATATTGGACTTAATGAAAAAACTATTGTTCACTTACACTAAAGGAAATCAAGACATACGTTTTTAACAATTTTTTTATTGAATTAATATCTAATAGACATTTTTATTGATTGCATCTCGTAAATAT
>NW_027106136.1:18864-19619 GCF_000696795.3 Halyomorpha halys | reverse complement strand
GATGAAGTGCTTTAGGAGGAAGGGTCATTTGGAGTGGAATGTTTAATTCTTCTTCAATGTATTCGATGTAGGTAAGATTGAGAATGTCATGGTGTGGGTCAATGGAATAATTTTATTAAATAATAATGGAAAGTTATCATTCAATCTTTCAAAAAAATTAGGTTTATTCATGAAGAACTTTACCTAATGAGCTTCAATGATACTAATACATGTATATATTTTTTTTTTTGTATAGAAAAGTACAATTACACAGACAGGCACAAACAGCGAACTGCTCTGATGATATTCCTTCAGCATACCAAAGTAATCCTATGCATTTTCATTATTATATTGGCATCACATATTATTTTTTGTAGCTTTCGCATTATAAATCCAGGTAGGTAATCTAAATCTGTGGGACAGGCTGGTGGGACCTCGAGTTATACATTGCCATCTAAATTACTTAATTCGGCCCTGGACTCGGTCGAAGGAGAAGCGCTGGAATTTCCTGGAGTCCTCCTTTAACCTCTCACTATTGCAAAAGGTTCTCCTAAGGGATTCCAAGTTCCCCAGGCTAACTTTAAATAAGTACAAGCCATAAGCCATATTTTACTTTATTTAACTTCCTAACTTTTTTTTAATATCTACTGATTTGATTTATTGTAATTTTGCTTCACGGTTTTATTTATAATAGTTGTTTAGAGATTAATTTTACCTGTCCTTCCTGATACTTTTCATAATACTTGTTACCCACTGATTAGGAAACTGCATGTTAT
>NW_027106136.1:16138-16398 GCF_000696795.3 Halyomorpha halys | reverse complement strand
GGTATTTCATACTTGTTTCCTACTGATAAAGGAATTCTACCACATTAAAATATGTTATATTTAGCTGTCGATATTTATTCTGATACTTCTAATATGTTTTAATCATACTTCTATCGAACAAGATTGCATGTTATTTTGAGAATATGGTGGATATTGGCAATTGATGTTAAAATTGCACCCTACGTTTTTTCATATTTTAGTATTACAGAGATTATATACATTTTCTGATTATTTTAAATAATACAATTTTATTTTTGTAT
>NW_027106136.1:14536-14861 GCF_000696795.3 Halyomorpha halys | reverse complement strand
AACTATATGATAAATATTTTGTGACATAAATATAAATATCAAACCAATGGCTAACGATAGATTCAATATTTTTTTAAAATATCATTATTGAAATTTACTACTGTACATTATAATACATTTAGTAAATTTGATCTCAGTTAAATTGGAGTGTTACAGGGGTGTAGAGAAACAACGCATTGGTAGCACTCTAATGACGCGTTACATTAAGGTCTCATGGCCATCTTCTTTTCAGGCGCCTCGGAGGATTGTCTGGAATTGTTAGAAACTAGTGGGTTTGGGAGTTTGTAATGGAAGAGGTGACATCTGGTTCGGGTAAGATCGGTTA
>NW_027106136.1:13345-13824 GCF_000696795.3 Halyomorpha halys | reverse complement strand
AAAAAGACTCCCGCGCAGTACATTCCGCGCTCCAAAGAAGACGAAACTACGTCCACTACACGATGACATTGCTGGATAGTAGAGTGGGATGTTCGAAATCCAAACTGATCAGGGTTTATATGATTGGAATCCAGGATGGGGTATAGGCGTAAATTGACTACCTAAGGTACCACATGTCCCGTTCAAGAATCATATCAAAAAATTAAGTTTTTACAACGTTTCATTTAAAAATAATTTTCCTATTGAATTAAATGGTAAGTTATCATAATATCATGTTTTTACCCAACGATTTTTATTTTTTTAGTGGTTGAAATAGAACTTTTTTATACGCCAATTACAAAGGTCCCTCTGGCTGGTTGGCCTCATTGAAATAAAAATAACGAAGGGTATAAAAGGCAATCACTGAGCAAATCTATGAAAGACGAAGACTTTCTTGAAACAAAGAATCTAAAAGAGTTAAATGACAGTGAAGGGACATT
>NW_027106136.1:11233-12576 GCF_000696795.3 Halyomorpha halys | reverse complement strand
GAACTCTGTTTTGAATCTTAGTTAAAAAATAAAACTCAAGCCGTGATAGTTAGTGATGGATCCGTCTCTCTATATCTACCAATCGTTTGGGGAGTTTTTCAAGGCTCAGTTCTGGAACCTTTACTCTTTCTTTTATATGTATCAGATATCTCATCGACACCTAAATCATGCAAATATTACCATCATCATTATGTCTTTATCATTATCATTTATATGTCATCGAGTCCTGATAATTTTAATGAAACCATATAAAAAATAAATCAAGATGCAACAGAAATATTTGTCTGGTCAGTAAACCTAAAACTCATGTTGAACCCATCAAAGACAAAAGCAAATTTTATGTAAAACCATTAGTCGTTGGAAATTTTCCAAAAATTCATTTAAATGATATACTCAATGAATATCTCTCAAACTTTAGTGCTCTTGGGTGTAACATTCTCTTCATCGCTTGCTTGGCAAGACCGTGCAGTAAGTACATCTCGAAAATGTTTTAGAAATTTAGGCCAATTACGTAGGAATAGAGCAAGCATTCTTTATTCCTGCGTAACTGGACGTATAATACGTAGTGCATTATTTACAGACATACAAGGCATAGACATATCAATTATTCAGATGACATTTAATGCATATGTTAGGTTCATTTTCGATTTCCCCGTTCATGAGAATGTAACTACCTTTTTTGAAGAGCTTTGTTGCCTCAAACTCCTTGAAAGAAGAAAATATATTCTGGGTAGTTTCCGGTATTAAATTTTTTAAGATAAAACTCTTTGAAAAACAAATTCCTCCTCCAAATCGCAGGGTTAAAAAACTTAACAGTCAATTTCAAATTCCAGTCCATCGAACAACTCGGTATTGTATTGGTTTATGGCAGGAAATCCCAGAAAAAATTAGAATCATACAATCTCATACAGGTTTTAAAAAAATGGATTATGAACAATTAATAGATAAATGAAAACTGATATTATTTACCAATGATCTTGCTGATGTAGATTTATTTTATATTTGAAGGTAATTTTGTTTTGTGTTATCTATTGTCTTATAAATATTTTAAATTATATTATTTTCCACTGTTTCATTTTTGTTGGAAAATGTTGTTTGGTAATTAATTTCTATATATAAGTATATTATTTTGTTTATTCAATAGTTCTTTCTATGAAGATTTTAAATTGTATAATTTTTTGTTTTTGTAATTTCGTATTTATAAGAATATTATTTTGTGTATTCTATAATCCCATTGGGTAGTATATTGTGGCATAGCACTAGCTTGGCAGATAGCCTTCTTTTGCCAACTGCATTTTTTTAGTTTTTGTTACTGTTTGGAACGGCCTCCATTTTAAACTTCC
>NW_027106136.1:8837-10532 GCF_000696795.3 Halyomorpha halys | reverse complement strand
ATAGTTCTTTCTATGAAGATTTTGAATTGTATAGTTTTTTGTTTTTGTAATTTCGTATTTATAAGAATATTATTTTGTGTATTCTATAGTCCCATTGGGTAGTATATTGCGGCATAGCACTAGCTTGGCAGATAGCCTTCTTTTGCCTCAGCACTAACCCTGGTTTCATATTCCAAAAACCAAGAAGTACGAAATAACTGAATTTTTTAGTTTTTAAAGTTGAATTTTGAAACGCGTTTGCACAACGCGCGGCATAGCACTAGCTTGGCAGATAGCCTTCTTTTGCCTCAGTACTAACCCTTGTTTCAAAAACCAAGAAGTTCGAAACAACTGCATTTTTTTAGTTTTTGTTACTGTTTGGAACGGCCTCCATTTTAAACTTCCCTGAACGGGATTAGCAGATGCATCAATTTTGACTCCCAACTGTATGTTGTTTAAGTTAATAAATTTGAAAATTGGGGTGAAATAACTGCCCTTCGTTTCCTCTAGGGCTTTTGTACTATAAGTCTACCAAGTGAAGGTTACTAACAAGGGATAACTTTGAAAGACTACTAACTTTATTTCCAACTTTTAGTTTCACAATTTAATTGATACTTAGTACCTAGATCGCCGCGTTACCTGGAATCACCATATCAACATCGAACTAACTCAAACTTATGCAAGGTTAGCAATGCTATATCCTATCCTAAACAGAAATTCCAAACTTAAACCTAAAACAACTGTTCTTATATTTAAAACAATTCTCAGGCCCTGATGTACGGCTGTGAAGTCTGGTAGTACAAGAGCCCAAGAGGAGAAAAAAGGCAGTTATCTCACCCCAATTTTTCATTACTTTGATGAGAACTATGTATAATTACTAGTCTAATGAAAAACTAATGAGTCTGCCAAGGGTAGGGATAAAAAATGGTGGCTGTTTCAAAACGTTAAAAATAATTAATTCTTTATTCGGAGCTCTATAACATTACAACTACCAACAACAATAGAAAATCTAAGTGAGCATTATTTAAATTTAAGTAAATTTTCTAAAATCTAAGCCCTAATAGATCTATTTACGTTCAATAGTTCTCGAGATATACCTTCTTAGAAAGCAACATTTCATAAAAATGTTGTATGGAACGTACTAAAATATCAAAAGTTAGTTAACTTATTTTGAAGAAATCTATATTTCAGGAACTATGTGACGTACAGATGTCTTTAGCACTAGGACAAATTTTGATTTGGCAAATTTAAATTCATATGTGAATATCATAAAAACTACTACTCCTACGAAAATAAGTGTTATAAACTACTTTATAGTAAGTTAAATTTATACCTCGAGAACTATTGGACGTAAATAGCTCTTTTCAGGCTAATATTTTAGCAAATTTACTCTTCTTTAAACAATGTGCTCTTTGGCTTTCTAGTGCTCTTGGTAGTTTTTAATATATAGAGCTCCGAATGAAAAATTAGTGTTTTTTAAGGTTTTGAAACAGCCACCATTTATTATTCCCCCTACCTATACTTGGCAGGCTGATAAATTTTGACTATTAATTATACATAGTTTTCATTAAAGTAATCAAAAATTGGGGTGAGATAACTGCCTTTTTTTCTTCCCGGCTCTTGTACTATGGGGAACGGCATCCTTCACGAAAAGAAAAAAATCATTTCAAAATAAAGTCCTAAGAATCGCAGTTAATGCTCCTTGGTTCATAAGAA
>NW_027106136.1:7045-8117 GCF_000696795.3 Halyomorpha halys | reverse complement strand
CACGAAAAGAAAAAAACTACAATCATTTCAAAATAAAGTCCTAAGAATCGCAGTTAATGCTCTTTGGTTCATAAGAAATAGCCAATTGGATCGCGAATTACATATGGAGTCAATAGAGGATCACATCAAAAAACAGTTCATGAAGTTCCACTCCCAGTTGCTGACAGTTGAAGGAGCTGTGACCTACAACCTGGGAAACACAACCTCAACCCGAAGACTAAAGTCCAGACTGCTGGAGGACATTCTGTTATAAACGTTAATAAATATAAAATTAATTCATTGTCACACTACCTCAATTTTACTTTTTATTATTGCTCTAGTGTCTATTTGAGCAAAAGTTGGGAAAATTGGTAATAATTGTAAAATTACAAATACCTAAAGATGCTTTGAATAAAAATACCCAAAATATTTTTTTTCATCGGAAAAAGGTCATATTCGCATATATCGTCATTTAAAAGGTATCTGTACGAATTATCTCAGTAAAGAAAATTAGGAACTTTTATACTTGATGGTATGAAAGATTATATTCTTTCCGATTTTTGACATTTACGTTAACATTAATAAACATGCAGAATGTTATTCAAATTCAATGTTACTGCAACCTTGAAAATCCACTGATTCCAACTTTTATCAAAATTAAACATATTTCGCCTGATTATATTGTCACTCTGTGGGCCATATGGACAGTTCTAGCTAAACAAAATTATTTTATTACTGCTTTTCTTTGTTGTTTTTTTTTAGGTTGCGTATTTCGAAAATATTTAAAAATTCAAAAACTACCGGTTTTATAGACACACTATAATTTTTCTAAAAATGAAAGTATCCAGGAAATTCAAAATTTCGTATGATTTAGCAAAAATGGTGGCTGAAATTAAAAATAATCCATGGTAACAATTATGCCCACCTTCAGAACATTGGGTTGTATATGGCTTAAATATTTTCATATTATGTTAGAATAATATGTTATAATTGCCAAGGCGGGGGGGGGGAGGGGGTAGGTAAATAAAACCCCAAATGTATAGACTTTTTTAGACCTTGACCTTATATATTCGTCCGTTATGAATTCGGTCCA
>NW_027106136.1:6676-6995 GCF_000696795.3 Halyomorpha halys | reverse complement strand
AAAATTGTAAATAAAAATACACTTACATATTTTTGGCTAACTAAATATTATGAAATATAATTAAAAATAATTAAATAAAACAAGCAAAATTCTTATGTCCGTAACAATTTTACTATTATAAAATTAACATTTTATTATGGTAATACCACCAGGTAACAGACTTTTTGTAAGAGGGGCAAATTTTCAACGTGTGGTTTTCGACGTTCTTTATACTCGGTCAGAAAAAAAAAAAAATTGCATTACAGTTTTCATAACGATCACGCTTTTGACTATTACAGTATAAAAGTTGACAATTCAATTTAATTGGATTCTGTGCGAC
>NW_027106136.1:0-299 GCF_000696795.3 Halyomorpha halys | reverse complement strand
TTAATATTTATTTATTGCTATTTACAACTGTACATTATAATAGATTTTGTAAATCTAATCTAAGTTAAATTGGAGTGTTACAGGCGTGTAGAGAAAATACCCATTGGAAGCACTCTAATGACATTTTACATTAGCTGGTCTCGTGGCCAACTTCTTTCCAGGCGTCTCGTAGGATTGTCAGGAATGGAAGAGGATGCAAGATTAGAAACTAGGGGCTTTGAGTTCTTAGAGAGTTTATAATGGAAGGAGTGATATCTGGTGATGTATGATTTTATTTGTGACAAAGTAAGGAGCATTGA
>NW_027106135.1:0-4784 GCF_000696795.3 Halyomorpha halys | reverse complement strand
AGGATTTTACAAAGGATTTTGGAATATTTTACTTGAGCGTTTAAGAAGACAATAAAAAAAAAAAAAAGAAGTTGAAAAGAAAATAAGACAAGTGCAAATAACGAATAAAAATGGAGCTGTTGTTCTTCAAATGAGTTTTTAAAAAGTTTCCCAAGACCGGCCCCCAAGGTCCCAGAGGGCGGTTTTAGGACTCAGAGACGGGGAAAATTAACACTGCTAAGAAAACATTTTTTTTCTTCAAAAAATGCTATAATTACTGGAAGGGCTTGTTAATTACGAGAAGAAGTGAATTAGTTGCTTCTCTTCTTCCCGAGTGGAGTTAAATCTTGATAAAAGTTTTTAAGTTTAAGCCACAATAGCAGTTTGTTTTCAATTATACACCCCCTACTTCTGCCGACCGCACCCAACCTAAGATTGTCCAATGAGGGGTTTCCGCAGGACCGGATTTAAAGTTTGGAAGCCTCTAGGACTTTTGCCGATTTCTTTTCACAATATTAAGATACTTCATATAGGGGAAAATCGGTTAACCACTGACATATCAAATAAATAATAAATCAACAACATATCTTTCCGTATTCCCCTATGTAAACGAACTCAGTTTACTTCTTCAGTCCTACTAATTAAATTACTACTCAATTTTTTTATTTGTTGATATTATAATAAAAGCAAATCCAATAAGATCTGACCACTTGACATCTATCGTTCAATACTAAAATAACATACAGTTAGTTACACATTGGATTATTAGAGCGCTGTGGAGGCTGATTCATAACCTAGAACAGTACAATATGAATTAATTTCTAGCGATAAAACTAATAATTCAATTAACACAATACAATTATACAACTAAATACAAAATACAATAATGAAAATTAAAAAAAATAATGAATTAATACTTGATAAATTAATAATGATGAGCTAATGAATTAATAATAAGTATGGTGTGAACTTGATTAAAAATAAGAATACTATATAAAAAAGAATAAAATATATGATTAATACAACATACAATAATACATAAAATGTGTTAGCATGATATTTTATATAAAGAACACAAAAATGAAAGGAGCATTAGTAACTAAAGGATATAATAAATATCATAATATGTTTATGTTCTTTTTTGTCTCTAAATATGTATACATAAATAATTTTAGTTAGTTCAGTAGAAGCTAGAGTTATTAACGTAGCATTGCCTCTGATAAACTCACGTAGTATTTTATAGACATCGAAAAAAAAAATTCACTTTCTAACTTTTTTTTACAAAATCGGCCAGTTTAACAATTCACTATGTAAACATTGCTATTAATGAAGTTAATTAACTTTTTTCACATCTGTAATATATTTTTAATGTATTATATGTACAACAGATACTATAAAAGTCAAAATTGTTTGTGATGAAACTGTTGTATTAAATCTAATGTAAAATGACAATAAAATTGCTCTCAGATGCTTTAACCCGATCCGTGTTCCTGTTCTCTGTTCCCTTTTCCCATCCGGGACCGCGAAATCCTCCCGTTCATTCCCGCTCCGGTTGTAAATCCCAAGGGAAATCTCTTCACATCTTGTTCTCGCGTTTTCACTTAGCTTTGCGGTGCCCCGAATAACAACGACACCTCTGCAATGGTTTTTTCGTCAGTCATAGGGTTTTTATTTATTTATTTTTTTTTTTATAATCTAAGGCAGATTATATTTTAAAGAGGAGGGGGAGAGAAAAGCATTTAATGGTTGGGAAAACTAAACATCAAACAACCAGATTTATTATTTTCGTTCTTAAAAATAAATAAATAATTTTTTAAGGAAATGTTTTAATGACTAACAAACGTATTTACGAAAATTTATGTTCCAGAGGACATCAAAAAGAAAATAGTAGATTCCATTAAATGTGTTGCATGAAAAACCCAATATAATCGTGTCGTATTTGACAACAAAGAAAAGAATTGAAATAATGTTAATATTATTGTCGGTCAATTAAGAAACCAAATCATATACTGGTTTAATTATTATACATAACACATTAATTTTAGTTTTAAAACTAGGATTTTCAATCAGTGTACCAACAGAAGAATAATGTTAGCCGCCATGTTTTCACATGTGACTTCATTTCGACATAAACAACTCAAAATTTTTTTTTCTATTAAAAGAATTTTCATTTACATTATTTTCTATTTCATTTTCCAGCTTGAAGGCAAAATCATTACGTTTTAGTTACTTTAAGTAGTCTTTTGGAATGAATCTAACCTTTAATGACCATCTATATTTTTGCATTGAAGTAATTTTCACAAAAATATTATTTAAAAACCGATAATGATTTTTTATCACTTCTAGCCAAACAAATATTTTTAATTTCGACATATTTTGGCACTACCATAAACAACTTTTTTGGAGTCTTCATGGTAATATTATTGCGATTAGGTACTGCACCAGATCGATAAGCAATATAACTCATAATAGAAAATTGCTTAAATAATAAAGAAAAAAAAAATTAAATGAACAAATATAGCTTATGGTCATTTCGGAATGACGTCACGCTAAACCATGGCCAACATAGTGGCTCCTTACTGTTTTGCGTGGTAAAAAAAATAATATTTCAATGTTTAGTTTGAGACTAAATAGCAATTTAATGAAAAATCAGGGGAATTATCATTATCAGATAAGTGGTATAAAACACGTTCTGAAAAAACCCTAAAATACGAGATTAAAATGATACTATCACAGTTAATGGACTCGGACGGTTTAAAAGAACAATGAACAGATTTACAATTAAAGACAATGATACTCATGTAATAAATCTAGCAGATACTGTGCGTGTATCAGGTATTACTAGATGCGTGAATATCGAATCCTGAATTTCCCTAACGATAAAAAAAAAACAGGAAGCTGATTGATATGATCTAGTGTTTTTTAACTAAAGTGGTTAAATCTAAGGCTCGATGTAATTGTATATTCTAAACGTAAATATTCATTTTGAAAATATTGAATTAATTCAATAAATATTGAATTTATTTTATGAAATTAATAAATTATTATTATTTGTTATATAAGTTAATTCATTACTTTTTTACATTTAAGGATTTGTATTTAGTTGCATTATATAATTTAAACCATAGGTTTTATTTCTGAAAAAAAGTTTATAATTTAGCATATAAACCTTGACAGGCTCCACAATGCCCCTATAGTTAAAAAAATAAATTAAAAAGCATTAAATTATGCGTCGAATGGGTTTCATAAAGTAATAATTCGGACGAAACGAACGGTCGTAAACCACCTGTTCTGGTTGTAAAGTGACTTCAAAAAACCAGCTATTGGAATAAGGAACAACCAGAACAGGTGGTTTACGACCGTTCGTTTCGTCCGAATTATTACTTTATGGTACCCATTCGACGTATAATTTAATTTTATTTAATTTATTTCCCACTATTTACAAGCGAATAAATAAATAGAGATCTATTCAAACGAAAAATTCTTTTTCGCTACTTGATTGAATTAACTAGCTACTTGTTTTAAGACCATTTCTGGTTATCTTTCTATTTTAGGTTTGTATTCATATGTAGTACTACACTTCAGTTTTGGCCAAATTTCAAAATAAATTTGGGTATTTTTGTTTACGACGGTTTACGATATAAACTTAAACGAATTAATATGAAGTTCGTTTTACGTAAAATTTAATTCTGCTTAATTTTTTATACTATAACTGTTTCGCTAAAATGCACCGTTAAAGAGTCATAAACGAAAAAATGACCTTTTTCGTTATTTTATTAAATTAATTAACCAATTGTTAAGAGTTTTATAACTGCCAGTAATACGTTTCTATGCTAAGTGTGATATAAAATAATGTTTAAAATTATTTGTAGATGAATGTTGGATGAGATGGTTTTCTTGCATCTGGCTCCTGTACTATTGGATATACTTAATAAATAAAAATAGAATGCGATATTTTCCTAAACATTCCCGCAACTAAGAATTAATATGATACAAATAAATTAATACAAATAAACTCAATCCTCCAAATAATTACGAAATGGCACAAATAAGATTATTTGTATTATTTACTCTAAATTCAGAATTGAACTATCTAGATTTATAGTAATATTACCCACGTTCACTTGATCCAAAGAATTACTTTCGGGATGTGAATGTAGTTAATACCTTTATACCACATTCGTAAACATTATGTCTCAGAAATTAAGCCAAAAAAGAATTCCAAGCAGTATCCCGACTACCTGAAATAATAATATAAACTGATAGACTTTTTTTTTTAATAGAAATTTGAATATCTAAAAATGATGCTATGGCAAATCAATACAATTACTATTTACTATGCACATAACGAAAATATTTTTTCTATCCTCACTAAGCTGTTTATTTATTTCTTATTATTTTTATACTAATTGTTTTAACTTATAAATTTATATCATAAATATTTCTGGCACTGAGTACCACAATTTTTTGTACCGTTATATGAAACTATGTTTAACTAAACATTATCTGTTCACCGATATCAAAAAAACCCAATACTTTATTTCTTTTAAATAATGCATTTTTAAAAATGAAACAATTTTTTTTTATTTATTTATATTTACAACTGTACATAATACATCAAGTAAATTTGAGGAAATCATAAAGGTATGGTACAAGCATGTACAGAAACTAACCAATGGTAGCACTCTATAAACATTTTTACAATATAAGGTCACGGGACCATCTTCTTTTCAGGCGTCTCGGAGGATTGCCAGGAATGGAAGAGGAAGCAAGGTTAAAAACTAGTGTGTTTGGGTGGTTAGGGA
>NW_027106134.1:0-4833 GCF_000696795.3 Halyomorpha halys | reverse complement strand
TTTTATTTATTTATTTATTTATTTTTTTTCTTGTTCTTTATTTTGGAAGAGAAAAGAAATTTCATCTTTCCTCCTTGAATTCTCTCCTGAATTCAGCAATAAATAATTTGTATAAGTAAATAATAAATCCATTATTATTTAATCTCCAATCAATCCAAGTAAAAATAAATTTGATAATTTATACTTTTTAAAAATTAATTTAACTTTTTTTAAAAATTAATATTATGCAATTATGCAACATATAATTAATAATTAATTCCTCCTTTCAGCTAACACTGGTGATGCAACAAATATAGAAAAAATCGAGCATGAAAAACAAAAGCATAGCTTATGACAGCCTTACCCCATTAACCATATGAGTACCCATGGGTAACAAGGCAGATCCCAAGAGGAGATACACTGGAAATCCCAGTAGAGGCACCCTAGTGCTTACTGATTGGCCAATTAGTAAAAAAGAGACGACCTTTGGGCCCATAATGACTCGGTATTAGAGCCTAAGTCCCTGCCGGTCATTAGTGAAAGTGTTGTCGAATTTCACTAATTATAAAAAATGGCAGCTGTGTTCATTATAGCAGCTGAGTGTTGTCTACGTAAGGTTGTAATTTAAAAATAACTTTATCGCTTCTTAGCAGGTTTAATTTATACTGGATATATGAAATGTTTATTTAAATTGTAAATTTATTTCTTAAACAAATATTTTTTTTATCGCTAATGAGCACATAATGCTTAATATATTCTCATTAGCTAGTCCACAATGCATTAGTAATGTTATATTTAAATTTTTATGACTTATTTTATAGACGTCTAAGATCCGGTTATTTAGTATGTTTAGTAGGTTAACTGCTTGAGAATCTAATGTTTTATTTATAGTTAATATATATAATTATATTATAATATAATACAATATATAAATTTAAATCTGTCCGTTGGTTTAGTAACAGTATATTAAAAAATATAATTTAAAAGAATTTGACCCTAAAATAGTAATGTGAGTAAATTTTACTCACCTGCTGTAAAAAGAAATATTTCCTAATATTACAGGCAATCCAAGAGCTCTCCTCTACTTTTTAATATATCACTAGTCATCAATTATCACTTTTGAAAATATTTTGTTTACAGTACCAGTAGTATAGGAATCCTATATATATTTTTCAAGAAGAAAAAGAGTATTTTTTACTCATGTTAAGTATTAAAAGTACATTTAAGTGAATATTTAAATAAATATTAAATAGTAAATATTTGGAAGTTTGTACTTATTATCTTATTAGATCATTATTACAATAAGTCCTATAGCATTTTCAATTAGAAAATAAGATGCTTACCAATATTATATTGTTTTTTCTATAGAAAAAGATAAGTAGTTTAATTCATAAAATAAAACTATTAATCGTCATTCATAATTGTACTTATTACATTAAAATTGACTTTCTTAGTTTAAGTGCAATTTAAGCCCATAAAACTAATTTTTTTAAAACTTTCTGAGTAAATAAAATGTATTAATATTGACTTGTCTACTAAGATGGTTAGTATTCTAGGGTTAGTATATACTGTTTATATGAGCATAATAAAAATTAAATAGTATGATTTACTATTACTTTTTTTTTGTAATACACTAATTTTGAAAATTTTATTTTGTTTTTATCCTGCGGTTTTCATGCAATTTGTGTATTTTCATTGATTAACTGAGACAATTTTATTACGTTTAATTAGTGTATGTGTAAGAGATGCATATGCAAGTAATGTATCCCTATGCATTAGGTATTATCTTAGTTTTGATTTTATGTTTATAATCACACAGCCTTGTACTGCTGTGTTTAATGAATTAATTACAACGCTTTCACCAAGTTCCCTCAGTCCAATGATTGATTGGTAGGCGTATCCTACAGATTACCACGGTCATCAGTTGTTCCAAGAAGACATGAATAAGGTCAGTTGTGCACTCGTTGGTTACGATATACGGAAACGTTTAAGAAATTCATTTCCATACCTGGCGAATTTGGTCATCTTGTGTAGGAATCCATTTCGTTCGATAATTTTTTGTTTTGTATAGTTGTCCGTCCGGATATACTTTTTTTGGCTGATTTATATAAATAGCAATATTATTATTTTTTTTTTCCATGGCATCTAATATTCGTTTGTATAATTACATTTTCCTAAAAATCTCATTTTACTGCTTAATTGCATTTCAAGAAGTTCATTATAATTACATGATTTTTGTTTATTTTGGGATTTCTTTAGCAGGTGATAGAACTCACCTTTTTTCTTTTTTTTTTTTTTTTTTTTGTAATGTCCTTTATCATTCATTATACGAATATAATACTCAAATTTTGAAGTAATATTAGCCATATTTCAAGATTAATGATCAGAGCGATTTGAGAAAAAAATCTACGTGACAAACCGTTATTAAAATAAAATAAAGGTGAATTCAAGAAATTACTTTTTTGGATAAATAAAATATTAAATTTGATAAAATTTATACAAGACCATGTTGAAGTTAATCCCTTATTTCCATCTAAAGTTGAGCTAAATCGAACTAGCATTTTTCGAAATACAGGCATGCCGAGGAAACTATATTTACGCATGCTTGAATGAGAGTAATGGACGTACTATGATATAGTCGAGATGGGACCAACTACGTATCAACTCTAGTGAAAATTTTCTATTCTAATTATATATATTTTTTTTACTCTAAGCATGAAAATAGTTCTGTTAAAAAACGTGTGAAATCGAATTATGCACTATTTAAAACAATATTACACTAAAACAACACAAGACTAATAAAAAATAATTACATAAGCTTTTACTTTTAAATAAACAAAAATTTAAAATTCATGAACACTAAAATAATGATTTTCAAAAATATCATGTTATTAAAAATTTATTTTAAAAAAAGATATATTCAACAAATTGTATCTTTTTATATTTACCATTTTACAGGATAGTCATATGAAATACATTTAGAGAACTACTAAATTCTCAAAAATATGAACATGCTATAGAGGTTTTTCATCTAAAGATAATTTTCCTGATCAGATAAAATTATAATAATTGCTCTCCTGAATTTGGATTCACAAATTTCACAAAATATCTGAAATAGCATTATGGTGTCAGGGATGGATTCAAAGACTTACTTTAGAGGGTGCTAAAAATAAATAAATAAAAAATATTATATAGCTAATGTCAATAAAGACAAGAATCCTAATATGTTTCAAATGGAATATGTGGAAAATTCTAGGAGTTGGTGAGAAAATTGGTTTCTCGTGGTCATAGAGGATATTTCCTTTTATCGGAAATGAATTTTAAAACATAAAATAACTACTTATTTTATTATGTAAGAGACTTTTTTTTTGTTTAAAATAAAGATATCGAGGATGTGATATAAAATTATTCCAAAAGTTAAAAAGTTTTTCTTATCGATAGGGGAGGGAGGGAGAGCAGTTTTGGAATATAGATAAATTGCAATATTTTAAAGAGTCAATATGTAATTGAAGAAGCACTGAAGTGGAGAATGGTTTTTAAAGTACGAATTTCGGAAGTTGACGAATTATCCCAAGATTTTTTAAATTCCGAAATAAACGACTCAAATTTTATAAATGCTGAGTGGATACGAACGAAAAGATTTAGAGTGCGGTGAAATCCGTAGCCGCCAAACCCCTTTGCGCCACCACGACTGGCCATTGTCCGACGCGACAATGTTGTCTAGACCATTATTTTCAGTGGCGCCCCCCAACTTCTATTACTCTGTCCTCTGTTAGTTATATTGTCCATTTTTTGCGAATTTATATACCGTATGTCTACCCTCCCTCCCCCGACTTTGTGAGCAATGAGTATAATATATTAAAATGGATGTCATACGCATGGTACTTCAGGGTTGTTTGATGCATTCACGCTTTTCACTAAAGCACAAATAGGCATAAATAATACCATATTTTTTGCGAGTTGGAGAATATACAGAATACCTCAGAGTTTATGTGACAGATTTTTATTATAATTTATTTGTACCATTAATTGGGCAAAGAACTATTATTCAATCGAGATTCTGACCAAATCACTTCCTTGCTCAACCGTTGGTCTAGTAACAGTACCTCCTGACCCTTCATGGCCTGTAGCGGAACAGATTTAATTTCATTATTATTTAAATAATTGAAAAATTGATTAAATAAAACTATGATAATACCATTTTTATTATCATTTTATTTAATTATTTTTTTAATTAAATAACATGGAGGTTCTGCAGCAAGAAAGAAGTTTCATTTTTGGCTGTTTCTCAATTAAACCGGATTTCCAATAATAAAACGAATATTATGCTTTTTCAACTTAAATATTTTATCCTTCACTTCACATAATGGTGCAGAAAGTGTGAGTTCCTCGTTTATAAACACGTTTGAGCAGCTTAAATGTTATTTTGTGATATGCTTTTAAATTCAGCACTCATAGTCTCATGAGCAACTTAATTAAGTACATTGATATAACTGAGAGCGAGTTTCAAGATGACTAACTATTTTTCATTATAATATTATATTTTACGGTCTAACAATGAATATAAAGTCTTTGTATCAATCATTAACAGGTTTGAAGTCTTTAGTTCTGTCAACAATTTTTCCTTAAATTTTATTTATTATTTTGAGTACTTGAGCAATTAGGAGGTTGCTCTAACCTTTTAAACTCCCTCCTTCACTTCTGGAAACTAGGGAAGTTTCCAAATGCCCCTTTATATAGTTTTTCAACGATAATATATTTACTGGAAGATTATTGATTGACCGTGTGTATAGATGAATGGAATATGGTCCGGGTGCGGTAAAAAAAAACTCAAATAGTAGATAATTATACTAT
>NW_027106133.1:16468-16794 GCF_000696795.3 Halyomorpha halys | reverse complement strand
AAAGAGAGAACAGTGTAAAGTGTGACATGATTTCCTATATGAAATTATGAGGTTTAAAGTACATGAATATGGGACAGTGGTCCCGAAACGTTGTAACATATTATGATAATTTCATTCAACTGGAAGTTATTAACCTCAAAATTTTTTTTATGAATTGACTCACCAGACTTCCTAAAGAGAAAATTCAGATCAATTATACAGTAAATTTTAAAACAGATACAAAAAATTTGTAGAAACAATATGGAAAGATTTTATGTAAAATAAATCTATTAAAAATATAGGTGAAATTGTATATTACTATGTATAATTAATTTTAATTTTAATTT
>NW_027106133.1:9649-11363 GCF_000696795.3 Halyomorpha halys | reverse complement strand
ATTCCTTCCATTATAAACTCCCTAACCGCCCAAACCCACTAGTTTCTAACCTTGCTTCCTGTTGTTATTGTTCATTGAGGCCTTAGGGTGTCAAACCCAGAGTTCATCAACGCTCATGTTCCACATTTTATAATTCTATTTAAAGGTTTAAAAATATTTAAATAATTACTTATTCAAAATGCAACAACATTTTAAGAATATTAAAACCTAATAAATATATACATCTAATAAATCTGAAGTTAAATTAAAGTGTTGCAGGCGTGTAGAGAACTACCCATTGGTAGCACTCTAATGACATTTTACATTAGCTGTTCTCGTGGCCATTTTCTTTTCAGGCGCCTCGGAGGATTGTCAGGAATGGAAGAGGATGAAAGATTAGAAACTAGGGGGTTTGAGTGGTTAGAGAGTTTATATTGAAAAGAATGATATCTGGTTCGGGCTAAATCAGTAACATATAGCTGGTCTCGTGGCCATTTTCTTTTCAGGCGCCTCGGAGGATTGTCAGTAATGGAAGAGGATGAAAGATTAGAAACTAGGAGGTTTGAGTGATTAGAGAGTTTATATTGAAAGGAATGATATCTAGTTCGGGCTAGATCGGTTACATTGGAAACATTAAGGTATTTATGTATGATTGTATTTGTGTCAAAGTAAGGAGCGTTGAGGACCGTTTGTCTAGTAAGTGCTGTAATAGTCGCAATCGACGTGCAGTTTCCTGTCTTTTCAGTCTTGTGTGAGGATTCCAGGTTAATCGTTTGTCCAAATGTAGTCCAAGGTAGTGGATCTGTTCGACAGGGGTAAGAGTAACATCATTAAATGAAACTGTAGGGCAGTCAGTAGGTTTACGACGAAGGGTAAAGGTGATTTGATGGGATTTGTTGGAATTTATCTTAATCCTCCAATTACGACACCATTCTTCGAGGGCTGTGATATGGGATTGGAGATTTTGGGATACAATTCATGGGTTATTATTAACAGCGAGCACACATGTGCCATCGGCATATGTGGTGAGGATAGTGTAAGGATTGGTTGGAATGTCAGCTGTATAGGCGGTGTAGAGGATGGGACCAAGGATACTACCTTGAGGAACACCAGCGGACTGAGAATAGAGGGATGAATAGGAACCATTGTGGTTTACTTGGAATAATCTACCAATGAGAAAGGAACAAATGATGAGAAAGTATATAGGAGGTAGGAATTTACGGTGTTTGTAAAGAAGTCCATAACAGGCTTTTGATCGAGTCTGGCACCCGACTCGATCAAAAGCCTGTTATACATCGAAAAAGACCCCCGCGCTGTACATTCTGCGCTCCAAAGAAGACGAAACTACGTCCACTACACGATGACATTGCTGGATAGTAGAGGGATGTTCAGAATCCAAACTGGTGATCAGGGATTATATGATTGGAATCTAGGATGATTAAAAATGAGTTTTTCAAGGATTTTGTCCATGATCAGTAATAAGATGAATAAAAAAAAAACCTCCAAGTGATACACAAATTTAATTAAATTAAAATATAAAAAAAAATGAACTGTTATGTTGTTAAAAAAAAATTGAAGTGTGAAGTAGATATAAATGCACAAAAGATGTTTTTTCTTTCCGCACAAAATAATAAGTTAGTTAACTTGAGTTAATTAAAAGCGAACAAGAAAAAAAATGTATGAAGCTCGATAAAAGATAAGAAAAGAAAAATAGTCACTCATAGATTGTCGGGGG
>NW_027106133.1:2487-3414 GCF_000696795.3 Halyomorpha halys | reverse complement strand
GCGCTCGGTTCGGAACGTTGTGGGTTCGATTCCCAGCTGGGGCAGTTAACATTCATTTTTTAGTGGTCCCGAAGAATGAATCTTGACACTCCAACTTTGGTTAGTACGCGGCGGCTCAGGTTGCCAAAAGGACCACTAGGCCCACCACCAAATACCAGTACCAGTACTTTAATTTAGTTAGTTATTATAGAGTGATATAGGTGTACAGAGAAACTAGTAGTACTGTAATGACGTTTTATCAGGTCTCGTGGCCATCTTCTTTTCAGGCGTCTCGGAGGATTGTCAGGAATGGAAGAGGATGCAAGGTTAGAAACTTGGGGGTTTGAGTGGTTAGGGAGTTTATAATGGAAGGAGTGATATCTGGTTCGGGCTAGATCGGTTACATAGGGAACATTAAGGTCTTTATGTAGGATTGGATACGAGAGGAATTCGAAGGTTTAGTGCAGCCTCAAAGCACCGTATGTTTAGATTAGACTATATAACTGTAACTTTTGATTTATCTTTAAATATATAATTTTCGTTTATACTTGCCCACGGAAAGCGGAGACAACCGTAACACCTCTTGTCTACGCAGATATCGCCAGTGTTTTTATTTCACCATGGCAACCGTAACGCCTCTTGTCTACGCAGATATCGCCAGTGTTTTTATTTCACCATGGCAACCTCTTGTCTACGCAGATATCGCCAGTGTTATTATTTCACCATGGCAACCGTAACGCCTCTTGTCTACGCAGATATCGCCAGTGTTTTTATTTCACCATGGCAACCGTAACGCCTCCTGTCTACGCAGATATCGCCAGTGTTATTATTTCATCATGGCAACCGTAACGCCTCTTGTCTACGCAGATATCGCCAGTGTTATTATTTCACCACGGCAACCGTAACGAAATGAGATATTTATTGTAAATTCTTTTAAAGAATCTCTTC
>NW_027106133.1:0-285 GCF_000696795.3 Halyomorpha halys | reverse complement strand
ATTTCAGGTAAATTCTATAAATATATATGGTACAAATAAGTAAAAATTAGTTTTCCTCTCGCTTTAATTATAGTACAAGGGCCCAAGAGGAGGAAACATGCAGTGATTTCTTTAATAAAAGCTATGTATAGTTACTAGTAAAAATTGATGAGTCTGCCAGGTATAGATAGGGGGGATAAAAAATGGCGGCTGTTTCAAGAGGTTAAAAAAAAAAAATTAATTTTTTAATAAACTCTTATTAAAACGCCTCTATCCAATCCTTGACTCATATCATGTTATTCCTGA
>NW_027106132.1:0-1110 GCF_000696795.3 Halyomorpha halys | reverse complement strand
TTTTTTTTTATGTAAGTTTGCATAAAGATAGAAAGTGCTTAACGAGTCTAATTTGATTCCAACAAGGTGATGTAAGATTTCTATGTAGTAATATTATAAATTAAACAATAAAGTTTATTATTATAGGATTTAGGCGTTATATACACATTTTGGTATTTTATTGCATATTTTTTTCCCATTTTTTAGTACACAAAAATCCGATCTCTAATAATGATAATAGCTTACGGTTTATATCTTAATAACATCATTCGAGATATTATTATTAATGTTGTTTCATTTTCCAATTTATATTATTTATATCAAAATCAACTTATGGCTTTAAAAAAAGCGCGTACTTTAAGACTCATTGAGGTCTTTCGAATCCGAATATTCGAAGGAAAGAAGTTGAGATGCGGCATAGACCGCAATGCGACGCAATCTCCTCTCCACAACTAAATTGGAATCGATACACTCATTCTCATCATCGATATCAATATATTCAATAAATGTGTACACACCTCATATCCAAACTCGAGGTATAACCTCACTTAAATATCAAGCCAAAACTTTTTGAAGGGGTTCATACTACGTAATCATACCAAATTAGAAAAGAATAAACTATAGCTGAATTTAAGGCCTTAAAAATGTTTTCAAACCTCAATTTTTAAAATGCAACATGTCCAAATCATTCCAAAGTATTTTTCTGTTAATTGTGTATTTCTTTTTGGAATTACTGGGACAACTGTAGTTCGATAGAATGGTTTAATTAGTGGATGGTTTTTCGTTCAGGGCCCTGTTTCATAATAAAGTACAAACTAATACTATTAGTCTTGTAGATTTACTTTAATACAATTACACAGGCTTGTACAATAGTAACTTATAATTTAGTATTTTTTAATTCCAGTAATATCACTAACAGTCATCCCTATCATGAAAAAAATAAGTATTAGTATTATTACCACACTAGTTCCTATACTTGTACTTTTCACTAATACTATTAGCTTTCATTGTGAAACAGGGCCCTGGTCTTCTGTTTGCTTTTTAGAAGAAAATTATGACAAGCAGACCGAGTGTTAGGAGAGAAAACATTTTAAATGGACCGAACCGGGAAGAGTTTGTTCCTGTAAGTGC
>NW_027106131.1:0-1276 GCF_000696795.3 Halyomorpha halys | reverse complement strand
TATATAAAATTTAGATATTTATGCATGAAAGCCTCAGGCCGTTACGCTGTAGTACGAAATAGATTATGGTAATATATTTCATGGCGTGGAAACATGAGCGCAGTATTTCTTTCTTATCTAAGTCCTTTACAACGATTAATGTCCCTCGATGACTCCAAAAATGAAATCATCTATCTATTTCATTGTTAGGCGCGAAAATCTTAACAACATAGGGAGAATGCTGATATATCTTCTGCATTTTTTATACATCAAACCCTATTCAGACTATCATAGGCATCAGAAAAAGTCGGCGAAACGGGCAAATGATCCCATTTTTCCTATATATTTGGACACCATTATTGTTTTTTTATTAGCTAAATACATTAGCTGGGAATATTCCATCTCAATTTTAGTAGGACCTTCTTCCCGCTCATCTGAATTCTCTTAAAAGCAAGTTTTTTAATAATTTATGCACAGAGAGACAGACAACTTATCATTTGTAAGGAATACATTTCTGTTGCCCAGTGTCTGTCATGTATTTTATGAGACCGCATTACTTCTGCGCCAACTTAAACAGAACGACTGGAATTTCATCCACTTTTACGGTTTCATTCCTTTTCTTATTCTCAAGTTTATTATAAGTAATATTTCTTTTTATCCTCGGTTTAGGTCTGCCCCTTTCATAATTATTTTCCCAGTTAGGTATGGTCTTTATGTGAGACATTAATGAAATAATTTAGAAAAAGATATAAGATTTTATATCTTTTGCTTGGTTTAAGGTATAATAAAAATTATATGATTGCCTTTTATATAGAAGTTTAAGAGCCCATCCTACGTGCGGGGTCCTTTAATTTTCTATTATGAATAATGTTAAAATAAAAAAAAAAATTAATTGTTTAAATTATAATATAAAGAAACTATCGTTTCACTGATGCCTACAGTAACAGATAATACATAATTAGTAAAGTTTAATTTGATAATTACACAACAGATGGAGGCAAATTTCTAAGACAATAACAGTTCAGTGAATGGAATTTATCGGTAAAAGAAATATAAGGTCATGGTTATGCAACATTAAAAATAATTAGCTACATTAATATTTAACATCTTTATCAATAAAAATATATTTTGGTTTTTTATATCTTTAGACAGATAGAACTGATCGTATGAAAATACTTAGGGTTAATGCAAAACAAGAGACATCTTTAATTAAAAGAAATTATTAATTCTATACAACAATTTTAATATTATTATTTTTTTTACAACTGACCATTACCTAATTAAAGTAAGCTCTCAA
>NW_027106130.1:0-2190 GCF_000696795.3 Halyomorpha halys | reverse complement strand
AACAGTTGTAAATTTAAATAAATAAATTTTAGAAAAATCTGAAATTTGTTTCCATTTTCTGGAAAATCGTTAGTGACATATTTCAATGAATAGAACCAAAAAATTGTTTACTCTGCGAAGTGCATTGTCTAGTACACTCGTTATTGGTCTATTCGTAGTAATCCAACATCATTTATAAAATAAATTTTTCTCCCTAATTTTAATTTTTATATTAACATTATAATTTGTATTGTACTCGAGAGTACGTAAAATTGAGGGTCGGAATTAGCCAGCCGCGCCCGCTGAAGAGAAAGGAAGAAAGGAGGTTTGAATCAGTAATCCAGGGAAAGCAGAGGAGTGGAAGTGACAGCTGAGCAAACCTTCCTCAGGAGCCCAAACCCGCAATAAAAGACAATTACAGGCAGCTGCCTTAATAACAATCAGTTGGGCCAACTCCCCCCCCCCTTTGATGCTTGCTTAACTTCACTTAAACCTCTGTTCAGTCATTCTTCTTTCACCATATCACCGCTATCCAAACTCAGTCTGTTTCCTTAGGATTTCACTCTCTTGTACTCCTTTCAATTCCCAATTTCAATGATTCACTAGGTTTCAAAAAAATGTGAATTTTGTAGTTGTTTAATCCTGATAATATCTGTCTTTGGAGATATTATCATAATGAGTGCTATTGCTAGTAAAATAAGTAATGTGGGCTGTATTCTTGAGAGGACAAAATAAAATAAGCATAATCAATAATATGCTTAATAATACAGTAAAAAAATGAGTGAATATAAAGAATATACTTAACAAGTTACAATATTATTTAGCAGTGGTTTGTTATACATTTATAAAGAATAAAATTTTTATTTGGAAGATGAACTAGTGGATTAAATGGATATATGTATTGGAGATCTTTCTCCACTTCTTACTCCCTCTGCTTGGTTGTAATATACATTTACTCACTAATTATGAAATTATTTTTAATATAAGTAAAATTATACAGCTCTTCTCACTCTCTAGACTTTGTTCTTTTGGGTCCTAGGTTAGTTGGCTTCTAATTAGCGGGCTTTTTAATTTGAATAGATGACGGTAGCTTCTTGCTCTCGATGTTATTGCTAAATAAGAATTTTGAATAGTTTCAAACAGTATCACCTAAACAAGTACTCATACTTAAGGTAAAATATCTATTTATCATATTTTAGTAGTCGTTCTAGCTACTATCTACCTAGACCTAATCACTGATTTCGTTAAAAAATAAATGATAATATTATGATCGTTTTGTTTCTCCACCCCGTAGAACATAAAACAGTTTTAGACCACTACTGACTGCCCGAGATTGTACCTAGAATGCGCAGTACAGTTTTCGGGAGGAAAAAACCTTACTACGCATGCTCCATTCAGTTCCGGACACACAGAAGTGGTTGTTGGAACAGACCTATTAGCTTTTAAAACCTATCGCCAACCATATGCTATCCACAATTGACTTCTTATCATTTTAGATAGATGAGGACATAAGTCCTCCATTAAGCCCATAAAAACTGGTGCAAGTAACTTAATCTGCCATTAATAAGCGAAACCCAAATTGCTTAAAGCAACTTAAAATAACAGCTTTTTAGATATTTTTAACACATATCAAAGTAATCATCGATAAACAAAATAATTTTGTTTTTGTGTAATTATTTTTGATGTATCCTTTTTTGATAGAGCATCTTTCAAATACATCATCTTAAGATTTTCATATACATACACAGAGTATCGTATACGAATCTTGCAATAATTTATATATATAATGTCCCTGCTATACCTCGGATAGCTCTGTTTATTTTTCAAAAACAGGCTGATCACTTGAATATGAATGATAACCTCAAATGAGGTTAGGTATACAAGATCCACTCAGCTTCTACTCAATAGCGAAGTACTGGCTTGAATGAATAAGTAGGTCCCCAACCTTTGGAATCAAGATAAAGGTTCCGAGGATTGCGTATGGCCTACGAACCGGAATTGAAAAATGGACCATTGGATGCATTTATCTTAATTGGATCCACAGAATCCATGTTAAGGTCAAAACATCTTTCAGTAGAGATTTTCTACGGAATGGTTTCAGAAAGAAATATAAAGTTTAAGTATTAGTCCTATTAGCCTCTTATAGTTAATAAGATTCAGGTATTAATCTACAAACTTTAGAAATTAACTGTACAGTTTTAATAAGACTAA
>NW_027106129.1:0-1293 GCF_000696795.3 Halyomorpha halys | reverse complement strand
TATTGAATAACCAAACCTCCACATCTTTGTAATCAAATAAATAGGCAGTTATTGATTAACATTATAAACAGTAGTAAAGTCAATATACCAATGTAATTTCATTCTACTATCTGAAAATTTGTAAACGCTCGCCAGATAAAAATCTCACTGTATGAACCTTGTAATTATTCTTAGGGGACATATGTCCCAGAATAAAGTTTTTTTTTTTTTCATTTTTTTTTTCATTATAATAACAAGAGTTATTTGTGTTACATTAAATACAATTTTTTTTTTAATTAATACTAATAGGTAGAATATTTAATAAATAAAATAGTAGGACTTGAACTGTTTTTATTTAAAACATTGATCACCAAAACACTGTTCATACCTTCAATAATAATCAAGTGGCCATTAATGTTCTTGCTAACCTTGACTCAATATAAACCACTTCTCTTTAAACAATAAACAACAGAAATATTTATAAATCAGGCTGCGTTATCCGATTGAAGTTGTTTTTTATATGCTTTTATTTATATAACAAACTTTTAATAATACTATACATTTTCTAGTCAAAGCTTATCGTGTTCTTAGACCCAATACCCTCTTTTCCTCCATAGGCGGCAGGTTATCTAATTACTTTATTATGTATTAGACAAACACTCTGGGCTTCCAAATAATTACCGGTCGATCGACATGACTATAATTAAAACTATAAAATCTAGAGCATTGAGACGCTATTAAAATATCAAATATTTACGATAAAAAACTTTAATGTTCTAAATTATGCCAATAATAAAATAATAATTTGTGATCCAAACGTCCAAATTATAAATTAAATATCAACACTATCTCCAAATATCCATCAATAATTTCCAGCAAAAGTTACTATCATATTTCATTTATTAGATCATGCCTTTACTTATTGTATTTATTAAAATAGCAAATATTTGTAAATCTGCATCTCGGAGGTAAAAGTATCTCAAATTTCTTTACTTCTTATATTATTATTTGTAGTTGTTTTTATAATTATTATAAACGGTTTAATGGTTACGGCTGATAATAAGGTGCAAATACTTTTTGGATGGTATCTTTTTTCTAATAAAGATTTATAGTTTTTAGCAGTAGTATAATATTTTCATACAATAAAAAACTTACACTAAAAATAAAACTAACAATAAAAAAAAAAATATATCAAAGGAAAAAAATTACACAATAAAGAAAAAAAGTAATTTTAAAAAATCAATAAAATTAATAACCATGCATTATAAATAATGAAGAAATAAACAATAAATTCAATTGATTTCCTAATTTCAT
>NW_027106128.1:0-5048 GCF_000696795.3 Halyomorpha halys | reverse complement strand
AAATATATTATTTTAATTTTTTTTTTACTTATATATCCAATCAAGTATTTCTTTTAACCAATTTTTATTATGTTTTCCTTTAAATCTATATATTAGTTTTGTTTTGGTAAAATGTATTTATATGTTTGTTTTACAGTAAACAGATCTACTGCTGTGACTAGTATTTCTCTGGTTTGATCTCACAACGCTGTATAATAGTGCATTTTTTTAGCGAGTCACTGGGAAGGATCTGAGAGGGGGAATTCGGGATTGTGAATTTGTTTTATTGTCGATCCAATGAAATAAAAATTGTGAAATGGAATGGATAAGAAAGGATAAGAAAAAAGGAATAAATTGAAATATTCGTATTTAGTATGTAGACAGAAATTGATTGTAAAAGAAAAATGTGGGAAAAAAAATGTTTTCTTTATATTTTATTATGTCTTGTAAAAATATGTAATTTATATGTGTCCGATCACGGATTGATTAGTATGCTGTGTAATGTAGCAACCCTACATTATGCCCTATTTGGGCAGCATGAATCCTCAAGAACTTCAAATATTTGTTTTTCTTCTTATATTTCGTAAATCTTCTTATTTTTTCTATTATTACTTGTTTTTTCATTCTATAAAATACGACTACGAGATCTGAAGCTACTATGTAGTTGATCGTATTCTTATTTTAAAGGGACTTTTCCAGGAATTAATAAAGGATATCATTATAATTCAATATTTATAAGCAATACTTTATAGCACATTTTGGAAATAGAGGGAATACTTTTGACACTGAATTGTTATTAAATCATTGAACAGCATTCGATACTGTTTGATAGCCTACATAGCCAGGAGACAAAGCCAAGTCGAGGCGTACGTACCCTTCTGTCCTTCGGCGGAACTATAATAGAACAAACAAAGGACGGGCAAGGACAAGGCGAAAGAAAAACAAAATTGAATGGAGGTAGAAGCAATCAATTGCTGACAGCAGTTAGGCTAAAGGGAGTTTAGATTAAATAGGCGATCCTAATCCAGGGAGGTCCTTAGGAGGAGGTAGTTACGGGCGGGACAAAAAGAAAAAGGAAACTGTGAATACACAAATTGCCTCAAGAGGGCGACAAAAAGGCGCGAGCTGGCCATGAAGAAAAACCCTCGAACGACGAGTTGGCTATTTATATAGGAAAGGAGCGTTTAGCGCGGAGCTTGCCCGAACAAGCCGTGAAATCGGGACAATTTCTGCTCGAGCAGGATTGGACACGCCCCGTCTTCTGCCTACATTATACATACCACGCTCAGCGTCCTTCTGATACACCTCGTTATGGCATCTCCTTGTTGGCGTCTCGGGCGCATATCCCGGCTCTACCATGTCCCCAATATCTTTGTCATCTGCTTCCAACTAACAATACCAAAGCAAACTCTAACCTTTCTTCAAGATTTATGAACCATTATATTTTATGAATAAATCAAATGGTATCCATTTTAAGTCTCAACACTCTTTATTATATGAATAGTCCAACGTTTCGGCCATCCTCAAGGACACTCTAACAATTAACAGCTTATGATACATTCATTTGTAACAAGTTTAACAACAACATTATTTCATTTATAATCTTAAATGCTTTCTGAGACTGGTTAATGTTGTTTAAATAAATAATTAATTTATTTAAATTAAATAAATAATTAAAAAATTTTCCATTATAGTCTCAAAACCTTTTATTTTCTTTACAAGTCCGACGTTTCGGCCAATTCGGCCATCCTCTGGGACAATCTATCACAACAGCTTTTGTTACATCTATGATACTCAACAATTCAAAATACTTAATAATATTATTTATAATTTATCTTACCTCATACAATTTTTGAACTAAATATTTTTTTTTTAATATTTATTTCTTGCTATTTACAACTGTACATTATAATACATTTAGTAAATCTGATCTAATTTAAATTGGAGTGTTATAGGCGAGTAAAGAAACTACCCATTGGTAGCACTCTAATGACATTTTACATTAGTTGGTCTCGTGGCCATCTTCTTTTCAGGCGCCTCGGAGGATTGTCAGGAATGGAAGAGGTTGCAAGATTAGAAACTAGGGGGTTTGAGTGGTTAGAGAGAACTAAATAATTTAAAAACACAACATTAGGTAAACATATATTTTTTGTTAATAAGCATATTCTACATTATGTCTAATTACCTAATTAGTCAATTTTCATATTAAAACTTTTCATCACAGTCACTTATCTGTTTAAATTTATCACAACAATTCTTATAACCTCCCCTTAGCTCAGGTCAAGCATTACAATTATTTATTATAACTATATAACTATATAACTATATATTTTTGTTAATTTTCCTCTTTATCTCATTAGTAAAATGAGCCTATCCCATCAAGCCTAATTATAATTATCAACATTTTATTTATCCCATATTTTTCATAAATTAATTTTACTTAATATATATTATATTAATATACACTGCATATTGTTGGTTCAAATTGCTTATATCTGTTTTGACAACATTATTATTAATAATTTAACATACCTTAAATATAAATTTACACCTAACATCCAAATTTAAAAATGTTTTACAGGCTATTCTGCCCAGGTCATTAATTACAATTCAAATTACCCTATGAAAACGTGATAGGAAATGATATTAATTAATCATAAACTTACCTAAGCTTATACCTAGTAACCAATTTTTTCACAACTTCATTAATTTTTAAAACTTTTAATCTTAGATTACTTACACTAACAGCTATAATATAAACAAACTATTCTTAACCTTCCAATACACTCAGGTCAGGCTTGTTATTAATTTATTTCAAATTGCATTTGGTCTAAATCTTTATTTATTCCATTATTAAAATTAATTTCAAATAGTAACATAGAATTTTACCAATATTTTTCATAAATGTATTTTGCTTAAAATTTCTACATTATGTTGGTTCAAATTCCTTGTCTGTTTTAAAATTAGCTGTATAATCAAAGTTCTCTGATATATAAATTGACTTAAGTATTTTTCTTTTGAATATATTGTTTTCTTCATGTAAAATTATGGTGTTATCAAAATAAATTATTGTGTTAGTTTTTAGCTTCATGCTGCACTAGTGCTGTTTCATTGGGATCCTTTTCCTTATTTCTTATCTCATTTCTGTGTTGATATATTCTATCCCCCAACAATTGCTTAGTTTCAGCTATATAGACAGCTGGAAAATATCGAAATGTCATTTGAAAATACGATATATTATATTATAAACCAATTTCATTGTCAACAAATTAAATGGCCAACAGTGAAACTTGCCATATTTTTCATGGAAGCTCAATAGCAATTATATTCTGAAATATAAATTAATAAATCATTTATTTACAAAAATATATGGCGATTTCTAAAAACATTATGAAACAATGCTCTTTAGTAAATAGTATTTAGGAAAAAATGACTATTGTAAACTAACGAAGATCTTAATAGGACTTCTATTTATACTTAAGATGTCATTCCCACCAAACTAACTTATTTACTGTCGAACCATTCCTTACTTTCTTCAATTATATCTTTCTCAGGCCACCAGCTTCAGTGTTTGCTTATCTACAGTAAATCCCTTGTAGTTTAGTTATTTTAACAGCGACATATCCAGAAGACAGACACTACTATAGCACTTATCGAAATTACGTAACTAGACATTGGTAACCCAAAATAAATTATGAAAATCATAACCCCATCAAAGAATGGTGTCGTAATTGGAGGATTATCACCTTTACCCTTCGTCGTAAACCTACCGATTGCCCTACAGTTTCATTTAATAATGTTACTCTTAACCCTGTCGAACAGATCCTCTACCTTTCACATCTTGACAAACTATTAACCTGGAATACTCATACAAGACTGAAAAGACACGAAACTGCACGTCGATTCGGTCTAAACTTCCAACTCATTACAAAAGATTGATCTACATGACTGTAATAAGGCCAATCTGGATATATGGAGTTGGGCTTTGGGGCTCCACTAAACCTTCGAATTCCACACTTATCCAATCCTTGCTTTGTCACAAATAAAATCATACATAAAGACCTTAATGTACCTTATGTAACCGATCTAGCCCGAACCAGATATCACTTCTTCCATTATAAACTCCCTAATCACCCAAACCCACTAGTTTCTAACCTTGCATCCTCTTCCATTCCTGGCAATCCTCCGAGGTACCTGAAAAGAAGATGGCCACGAGACCTGCTAATGTAAAATGTCACTAGAGTGCTACCAATGGGTAGTTTCTCTACACGCCTGTAACACTCCATTTTCCTAAGATAAAATTTACTGAATGTATTATATAATATACAGTTGTAAATTTCAATAAAAATATTTTTAAAAGACCACAACACTACCCTTTGTCGTGAAATCTACTCGGCCTTGAATTTTAACAAATATATTTCGAACATTGGACACACAACCTTAGATATTTGACCGAAAAATATGGGATCCAATCAATCAAAGACCTGAGACTAATAAATTGATAATACCAATTCATAGTTTAGTTAGGAGAAAGTTAATAAGGATCTTTATCGAGAGCTTAAAACAGTGCTTCCCAAAGCACAGAAGTAGGTTGCTTAAAAGTGCATTTTTAATCACTTTCATTGCGTATTTAGCAGTTAAACCTTTCAGCTGATATCAGGAGAAATAATTGATAAAATAGTTCCAACAATAAATCGTAATAGAAATATTTTTTGCTTGACCTCTTGGCTCATTGCAACCTGACTTCTTATAAGCCGCAAACCACCAGTTGAGAATCACTACTTTAAGTCATTTTTGATTTTCTTTTAAACGCCGGTTGAACAGATTCGGTACTTAGGACTCCATCTTGACAAGAGACTTACTTGGAATCTACACACAAGACTGAAACGACAAGAAACTGCTCGTAGATTCCGATTGCTACAACACTTACTTGACAAACTCTCTAAACTTCCCATTCACTACAAAAAATTTGTATACACTACAATAATCAGACCAATTTGGACATATGGAATTGAGCTCTGGGGCTCCACCAAACCATCAAATTCTTCCCGCATCCAATCGTTACAATC
>NW_027106127.1:0-1062 GCF_000696795.3 Halyomorpha halys | reverse complement strand
TACACAACTATCTCGAGAATTAACTAACAAACATTTTATCATTGTAAAAGTTTTCATTTTGTAAATAACTCTGTTTTAGGGGTCATAACAGTGACCAACACCTCACAAAACTCAAAAATAAACCATCAGCACTTTCATTATATAAAATCAACCATTCCTTGGAATGGAGCTCTCTTCTAGTAAACGGAACTAGCGCAGATAAAAAGTATATTTCATTTATATATTATACTTGTATAATTTTATTTTGTTTATTAAATTATGTTTTAGGAGTTTAGAAAACAAAAACCCACTAGTTTCTAACCTTGCTTCTCTTCCATTCCTGACGATTCTCCGAGGCGCCTGAAAAGAAGATAGCCACGAGATCTGCTCATGTAAAAATGTCATTATAGTACATTTTACCCATATACCAATGGGTAGTTTTTCTACACGCCAGTATCACTCCATAATAACTTACATAAGATTTACTAAATGAATAATTTCGTAAAATCAAGAATATGGACTTAAATCCTTTATACTATCCAGTAAACATTTATAAATATTCCTAGAAATATTCATTATTTGAAATGTAAAACGTAATACATTTTTTATTTTTGGTTTTTGTATAAATATTTTTTATTTTAAGTCTGATGGGCTTTTAAATTATCATGATTCCAATTGTCGTGCCATCTTTTAATTCAGTTGTTAGAAGCATTTTATTTTGTTTGTATAAATATCTATTATTCTCCATAATAATGTATCATTTATATTTGAAAATATGAGTATTTAAAAAACTCACAACAGTGGGTAGGCCGGCGAAAGAGGGAGGCCTGCGTTCGCAGGACACCGTCACGAAAAAGAGGAGAATCAAAGGAGTCAACATCCCTTGGGCGACTGAGTCTCTTGCCTCCTTGATGCCCCACCACGGTTGCCCCGACCTTCAGTATCCTTGACCTTCGCCGTCATAATAAGTTAACGTAATCAAAATTAATTAAATTTTTGAAGGCTATAAAAGTAGGAAAACCCTTTTATCCTTTTAGGATTCCGTCAAAATCTGTTCGATCGTAACTGGGTAAAGCCTAATAT
>NW_027106126.1:2108273-2110166 GCF_000696795.3 Halyomorpha halys | reverse complement strand
CAAATCACTGTGCCAGCTCCCCCATACTCTCACTACTTACGTAATAAAAAAAAAAAAGAAAGATGAAATAAATAATGTGAAAATTATATATAAACTTAGCTCTAACAGGTATCCTAGAAAAGTCCTTCACATAAATAAAGGAGCGATCTGAGATTAACTGTGAACTGTTTTCAGAGACTGGTCAGTCAATACCTTATGATATAAAGACAAGGAGATTCAGATGAGCTTAAATGTGTCTTAAAGTAATCCATCAGAACGTTATTACAAAACAATGAATGCCAGTTGGCAAGAGACCAAGTTGGATAGGAAATAAAAACCAGATGGATTGGAAATAATCGACAAAGATGCGAATGAGCTGCATGCAGCAAACTGGAATAGCCTAAAACAGGCAGACGTAGAGAAGGCTGGTTTGGGCAGCCAAAGATCTGCAAACGTCAAACAATAGAAAAGAAAATCAATTACATTTTCATTTCTTCTTTAGTTTATTTAACTAATTAAAGGAATCGGTTCATAAATACCCGGATCCCGCTAATTATTTAATTCTATTTTGTAGCGTTCTTATAATCAATGTTGCAGATACTTTTTCGTTATTAGGTCACCTAATTGGAAACAGTAAAAATGTGTATTGTTTTAAATTTATAATAAATATTTTACATTTATTTTATGTATAATATATATGTTTTATGTGATATATTTTATATGTATAATGGCGTAATATTCCTGTTTAGATATAAAAAACACATAGATTTTTTACTTTCCTTAAACCAAATAATTTCAGTTTATAACATGGAGGAGGGCGAACATAGCGCCGAGTACGCCAATGCCAACTAGATCGTGACAGGAGCACACGGCCCCCTGAGATATTCCACTCGGATATGCCACAGTTTCTCACAGATCCAGCGCAGGAGGAGACACCCTAATGAGCTACTCACGATGCCGTTTGTCGTCAATATTATCCAAGCGTGTAATCTCTTTAAGTCCCTGCGATTTATGAGCTTATTTACTTACTTACCTTATATACAGGGCATAATGGCTAACAGTTCGCGCCCGTTATGTGCTTGTTAGAATGCCGCCCAGGGTGAAAGCTACTGACAGGGGAGTTAAAGGGTGGGAACGTTTCAGTCCTATTATTCACCAGAGCTTCCCGATATGTGGCCAAGACCTTGATTTATCATATGCCCAACAATATTATCTGATATTGATCAGAAGAAAATCAACTACATTTTATAATTTCACGTACCTATATACGGAATATATAGTAAGGGAAAGCTTTTTGCTGAAGCAAAAATTTATAATTCGAGTTGTGAGGTCACTTTAGCCCATATTATTTAGTTTCAAAAAATAGTCTCTGTGTGTGCAGGAGTGGGTATAATAGCCTTGCCCAAAAACGGAAAGTCGTACGAAACTGAAATATCATATTTAAAAAAGGCTTTAGAAATGTTTCGATAAAATAGGTTTATCAAAAGTGGCACTTAACAGAATCTATTTTAAACATTTTTTCGATTTTCTCAAAGCAATGAACTCGGTTTTTAAATGCAGCGTTTTTTTTTTTTAAATCAAAACTTTTTAGTTATTGATGGATATTAGGTAATAGTGATAAATGATCACATTCATACTAAAATAAAATTAGAATAAAATAAATAAATGAATGAAAAACAAAATCTTTCTTAAAATATATTCAAACAGAAGGATAAACTAAATGAACATAATCAAACTATGTATATGAAAAAAATAAATAAATAAGATAACATAATATTAGAGGGAATATGGGGGAGCTGGGACACGGATTTGAGGAGCCAATCAGAAGCCAGCATTCCAGAGTGCAGGGTTGTTAAATATGGGGGAGCTGGGACACGGATTTGAGGAGCCAATCAGAAGCCAGCATTTTGATGA
>NW_027106126.1:2052913-2099468 GCF_000696795.3 Halyomorpha halys | reverse complement strand
GAATTCAAATCTCCCGCCATGTGTGACGTCATCAAAATGCTGGCTTCTGATTGGCTGCCCAAATCGGTGTCCCAGCTCCCCCATATTCCCTCTACTCATAATGATAAAATAATATAATCTCTGGTCACATTTACACTCTTGTATACAATATTTACACAATCGACCTGAGGATGCCTGAGCCCACTCTATCCCCCACGTGTGAGGTAGAGCAGAGCTCAAAAGATCCCAGCGCATCCCTCCCAGTGGAGGCTGAGCTAGTGCGCTAAAGCCGCAAATACTCAACTAGAATGGAGAATCTGATCATTGCCAGAACTCCAATTGTCCATTTTTATTTACAATAAGTCTCTTGGCCACTGCCAATACAACCTTCTAGGTTGGCTGAAGGAACTAGATAAGGTTTAAGCCAAAGGATAAGAATGGTTGGAAAGGTTTATAAGGAATTTTGAGAATTTTAAATGCACCATTAAGTTATTTTCAATATCAACTAATTCTATTCCTATTTTTTTTAAAGAACAAACAAAGTAAAATAATGATAATAGTAAAAATAAATAAATTGAAAGTTCATAACAAGATGTCTTGGATCCGCTTTGGCTAAAGTATTTACGATGATGCTGGATTGCCTAAATTATGTGCACTATACCTTTAACTGTTGGTGGATTGGACTGGAATTTTTAATTCATTTTTTGATGAAATCATCTATCGATTCCACTTTCAGTTCACGATGCAATTTGATGTTCCGTACAAACCGGAGGGGATCCACTGGGATTCTCAAAATCCTGTTTTGAAATGCCTGCATTTTTTTTTCTTTTCTAGGTCTAATCTTTATTGGAATAATTTATCAAGTCTTCAATGCCGATTTTTTTAAACAATCTTCCTCTGATGTGATCTTAAAAGTGAGATTACGTTAAAGGAAGATTGTTAAGGAAGAACTAAAGAGTTTATTCGAGATAATTAACAATTTGGACTTGTTGAGTGCTATAAATATGAACTAGGAAAGAATTTGATGATTAACTAAAGAAGGAAAATGGAGAAATACAGTTTGAAATCTTAAAACTTCATGTATACTTCATTTATAAATTGGATAAAGACACAGACCTATAACTGTCCATTTAAAAATAAATCTCGCTATCGAAATATTAAGTTTTAAATAAAAATTGCACTCACAATCAGTGCAATCAAAGGATTGTAAATAAAAACACCAAAAATGCAAAAATTATTTAATTACATAGATTATGTAAAATTACAAAGATTTATAATTTGACAAAATGTCTTCTTTTTTGACAATTATTAGACTAATTGTCAAAAAAGAAGTCATCATTCAAGGGACTGGATTTGAAAATGGACAGTTTTATATCCGAAAATGTATTTAAGTTTTGAATGAAATTCTGTATGAAGTTTTTTTTGTATGTTTGAAGGGTGTTCTTGGTTACTAGTTTTATTTAGACTGTACTACATTATGATAAAAAAATATTCATTTTTAAGGTCTACTTAGTTTTTTAAACTTAATTCTTCCTCATTGTACTGACTTAATGAAACTTTCTTTTAATTAATAATTTCCCGAACAAGAAACCAACCTCTGTATTTTTTGAGCTACTAATTTTTTTAAATATCTTTATTTTTTTTAATTCATAATTCATCATTTTAAAATCATAATAACTATTGTACTGTTCATGACAATCAACAAGCTTTGACTAAAAATGCATCGAATACGGAGCTAATTTAATTTCTGTGTTACGAAAAATATTCAATTTATTGACATAATTATCTCTGCTATCAACAATCTCGGCTATCATCATTAAATTAATAATTGTCAACAGTAAATATTTAAAAAATTGTAAACAACTGAAAAAATTAACGAAAATATAAAAATATAACAATCAAATAATATTCAAAATCAAAATGATCACCATCATGTCTGTAATAGACAACTCAGTAAAAACATAATTATCAAGAAAAAAAAATCATGATTTATTTTTACAATAAACAAACCATTGCATAGCTTATCGCAATGCCGATTACATTCAGTAACGTTCGCTAAACAAAGTCATTAGTTTCTGCCGTGAGGACTGTAGCTTTGTACTTATAACCAAATGTTCTAGCCCAATATCCTGATTATCATACCTCCAACAGCCAAAAATCCGACAGACCAAAATCTGGACATCCCGAAATTCCGACGACCCAAAACATTAGCATGTAAAAAACCAATTGTTATTTTAAGTGTTTATTGTCCTTTTACATTTATACAAAAATAAGTAAAATTTGAATAATAAAAGAATGATTTATTTATAAAAGAATAAAATATTTATAAAACAAAAATTAAATTGGGAAGGAAAATAAAAGAAGATAAAGAAATATGTTAATATTGCTTGTTCATATACCTCTAGGGCTTCTCAACAGCTTGACAGGTCTGGCCTTGCTTGTAATTTGAAAGATGTGAATGTTCTAACACCAACACCTAGCACGGAGTTTCCCAATGAACAGCCAGCGAATTCTTGGTCATGTTCCCTCAGGCAGATCAAATTATGATGCCCTTATTTATTTTTCTAAAATTATAAATAACACACACATATATATTTATATTTTTAAGTATATGTATATAAGTTTATACTCACACTGTAATTCAGATACAAGCCACTCACTATTTTTCATTGTCTGTCATAGTGTTCAATTTGCAGATTCAATTTATTTATTTATTTTTTTAGACACTACTTGCAGTTCTTATATTACACATATCTTCTTACCTACATGATATTATATTTCATCTTTCACTGTTTTCAATCTACTACTATCTAATTCCACGAATATCAATCAATTAATTTTTTTTACTATTCAATTATCTGTTATCAATTTTTTTATCACTTATGATTCAATTCAATAAATAAATATGGTTTTGTTTATTTATGTTGTTCTTTGTTGATCGCACCCCCCGACAAACTTCTCCAATTATAAATAACATGGATTAATAACATGAAGAATGCTTTGGAATTCTTAACTACATTCTAAGTTCTTTTTATCATGCACTCATCCTGAAAGATTAAACATTTATACATGACACAGAATATATAAATTAATAAAAAACAAAAGAAGATGAAAAAAAAATCTGGTCAAATTTCAATTTTCAATTTTACTTCTGTACGTAATTGGACAAAAGAAATATTTTAATTAAAAGTCCATTAGTTGTGACCAGCTAAATCCTTAGCATATATTAAATATATACATACTTATATTATATTATTGTGATCAAAACCTAACACCAACTGTAGCTACAACCTACAACCAATCAACAAAAAAATGTGGCACCCCCATATTAAGTGTGGTTGTAAGACTAATATAATATAATGTAATATAATATAATATAATAAAATAGTATAATTATCTACTATTTGAGTTTTTTTTTACCACACCCGGACCATATTCCATTTATAATATAATGTACGAATAATGTAATGTGAACAATTAATGTTATAATGAATACATGATAACAATTATGCTAGGATAACATGCATTGTTTCGACAAGTTATCATGGAAGTAATTATAGGAAAATTTGAAATTAATGGCTAAAAGTAATCAAATCATGCTAAAACTTTTCTTTACCATTTTAACCTATTTCATACATCTATTTCTTGAATTTGATGTTCCTTGGATTTTAGATATGAATCATATTTGATGTATAATTTATTTTATCTAAAATCCAATCAAAACACAACATATTCTTTTTATATCGGCACAACAGGCAAATGAAGTATTTTTTTTACCCCGTACCTAGTTTTTTCTGACATACAGGAAAGATATCTACAGGTAATCATGGTAAGAGGGTCAAGATTTCATTCCGTGGGGCTTCAACGAAATAAATGTCGACCCACTCAGGCGCCCCGGGGGTTACGTGGCTGCTAGGCACCTGACGGCTCCAGGCGCATGTATGTTTTTATTTTATTTTTGTTGGCCTTTTCTGACATACGATTGTTACGTTTCCCTTCAGTGGGACCACCACGAAATAAAAGTCGACCTCTACCGCTGCAGTTACGAGGTTGCTAAGACAGAAGCCTCAACTTCTCGGCTAACGACAGCTCTCAGGCGAATGAAGCTGCCCTCATTTCTCTCTCTCTCTCTCTCTCTCTCTCTTACATATCTCTTTCTCTTACAAAGTGAGCTGATATTAAAGTGATAGAGCATAAACGTTTAAGCCGCTTTCCATGATTTTTCGACAGGTTGAGATAGTATAGGGTTAATTATTGAATTTATATTGAAATCACTAAGGTTCAAATGTCAATTTTTTTTCCAAATATCAGTCAGTAAAATAGGCTTAGAATAATAGAAAAAAAATTGCCTTTAATTTCCTTAAACTCTTGAAAAAAAAAATGATAACTTGGCCATTAATTTAACTTGTGTATATTTTATCGTTTTACTCCCTTGTTCTTACAAGAACTTTAAAGTTCTTTGACCAATTGAATATTATTGCCGGTCTGAAGTTTAGAGGGAACAGGTTTCAAGCACTTAGCCTATGAGCCGTTCAATCTAAAACATAAGAAGAATGCAAGTCGTTTACGTTCTTATCCCCTTTCTTTAGGGTAAGAGCTTACTTGGGCATACTTGAGACTTTTGATTTTTTTTTTAGTACAAAAAGGTTTGTAAGATGGTTCTGTAAAGAAAATAGTAGTATTTATTTAATTACCAATTCTGAAAGTCTGCTCCATTTTCAAAATTAAATTATCTGTTATCTACAAAATCAAACTTTAAAAATTATAGCACATGCTTTTACTTTATTTTAATACAATTCTTTATCTTTGTTGTTCTCTTATTTTGTCATTACTTAATCAATTTATGTTTATTTACAGTGTGTTTACACTATTTTATGATTATTATTATTCATTTTTGTTTAAACTTAATAATAAAAATAAAATAAGATAAATAAATTTTTAAAAAAGTCCTGTATTTAATTGTCTATCTTTATTTAATATATATAGGGTGTGATTGAATAATTATCGTTCTTGAGTTAGGCAAATTGTATTATTTCAATAAAATTTAAAAAAATAAAAATATTTTACAACAGCCTAGACTTATTTTATCTGATTCTAGATAAAGCTGGTGAGGCGGATATTTAGTTATACAAATAAATTGATTTCCTAGTTTTATTTTTTATGTTTATATATTTAACATGAAAATAGTAAAATGAATAATAAATATAAGAGATGAAACAAAAAAAATAAAATGAAAACCGCACTCCTTGTCGCCATAACATTATTTTTCTTTAATAGATAATTTAAATTTTATCCATTATAGTCTCAAAATTTTTTTTTTTTACAAGTCCGATGTTTTGGCCAATTCAGCCATACTGAGGGACAATCTCAATACAATTTTTGAACAAATATGATAAATTTTTAATAAATAAGTGACTGTGATAAAGAATTTTAATTTTTGTTTTAATGTGAAAATTGACTAATTAGAGAAATTGTTGAAATGACCTGGACAGCATAGGCTGTATCAAGTTGTGTTTTTAAATTATTTAGTGCAAAATTGTATTAAGATTGTCCCTGAGGATAGCCGAATTGGCCGAAACGTCGGACTTGTAAAGAAAAGAAAATGTTTTGAGGCTATAATGGATAAAATTTAAGTTATTTATTAAACAACATTAACCAGTCTCAAAAACGTATTTAAGATTATAAATTTAGAGTTCTACTGCTGGGTAGTTTCTCTATATCCTATATCATATCATTATGTCATTATGATCAAATTTACTTGTTGTATTTTTTATACAGTTGTAAATATCAATAAATAAATTTAAAAAAAAAAGATTATAAATAAAATTATTTTTCTCGTTGGACATTGAGTAGAAGTAGAAAAAGGACAGGACTGAAGGAAGCAGGATTGGAACAAGGCTACCACCTGGATTTACATTTTAACTTTATATGGAATCCTTTGAGAAACGTCATCGTAGAAAACCAGTTTAACTCATCTACAGCCACCGAGTTGATTTGAGTTTTAAGCTCTTAATATTCCTTTATTTGCCCTTATTAGATTTCTCGGAGCCAGTATAACGGTGCGCTTAGCTTTGACGCGATCGTTAATATTTATTTTTTCCCAGTTCATTTACGTCTATATGGGTATATTAACCAGAGCATTAAATGTCCTTACATTCGTCCTTTTAAGGCCTCAAGTGTTTACTTTTTCTTCGGAGCTGCTTAACAAGGTCAGGGCGGCTACGGTGACAGGTGCCGCAGAGCCGTTGCACTTATCGCCAACCTTGTTCCTAGTTTCCGCCATTGCATAACAATTTCAGATAAAATGCAAGGTGTCTTGAAAATATTCCTGAAAAAGTAATCTTTGAAATTAGAGTGATATTTAAGAGTTAAATTAGTAAAAAAATCTTGGGGAATAAAATTTTTTGATCATCTATGTCCGTATGGAAACTTCTTTTATTAAAAATGACGCACTCGTTATTTTTATTACTACCAATTATTTTTCTTACTCCAAGCATTGTAAACACAAACGAAGTGTTGAGACTGAAAGAAAATTGGTGAGTACACTTCAAGATTTTCAAATATTTATTCAATGTAAACATTTTCAGCACTTTCTTAGCAGGTCCAATTACGTTTAAATTTGTAAATATTGAAAAAAAAAATCATTGTGGTGTGTAACGTTTGGTGAAAGTCTATGGGTCACTGCGATTTGGAAATTTACTTTTCAATAGTAATATTTTTGACTCTTAATACATACAGCTTTTCAAAACTCATCATCTGGAATATTTTATTTGAGAATTTTGGTAAGCCCTCAAAAATATTAAATTAAATACTGTTCTAGAGAATAGATCAGTAGCAAGGCGTGCTTGATGAAGCTGTTTTTGAAATATTCCACAATTTCTTCAAAATAAAAATAATCTATGGCTCAAAACTCCATAATAATGCAAATAATCAGCGGGTTAATGATTTGTTTTTCTTTCTCATATGAGGCAAATATCATCGAGACTCCAATTTGTTATAAAAACCAAGGCACACTAAAAATACAAATACTTGAATTAAACAATTTCTTATAGGCCTCAATAGCACATTTTTCGACCCAACTTTAAGTGCTCCAATATATATTCTCCTGAAAAAAATATAGTTAGACTTTATTCTTCACTTATTCGAGTTGGTTTAGTATTTGAATTGGTAACAAGTTTATGGAAAGGTTAGTAGTGTTTTTTTTTTATTTAAAGGATGTATCTTCTTATTAAAAAATAAGTAATAGATTCAAGAAAACAATTTACATGGTTATATTAAACAAAAAATTGGAATTAGAGAGAGAAAATTCAATTTTTTAATTTATTAAAAATCACTTCATACTAGTTATATTTTATAATAATGGACAGAAGAGATTATGCGATTATGATTGCGATTATGAGTTTTGTTCCTCATTATTTATTCTTAAAACGAAATTTAATCTTAAATGTTAAATAAATTGTAATTATATCCCTTGGCTTCTAACCCACTCACATATATGATATAAGATCACTTATTTATATACTTGTGTATGAATAATTGTTAATAGGACATTCAAGCAGAGTATACAGGTTTCTTAATTTAAAATATATTAAAAATTATTTATCAACTAAGATATAAATAAATTACAAATTTCAACTAACTAACCTCCTTTAAGTAGTTCATGAATATTGGTGATTAAATTAATAGTGACACTGCAAGATGATATCCATCAAACTGAACTCTTATATAACAAATTATCATTCATTCTCCGAAAGGAGAATTCAAACAGTATATAAAATTGTTAGAAGTCAGAGCGACTTGAATTCCTCCAGCTGTGCCCTTGAGCTTTGGCAGGATATTCTGATGTTAATTATATGTGTTTAACACCACTGCGAATAATTCGATAACCTCAATCCCTGAGACTGATAAGTATAATCATGACAATTAGGAAATAAAACAACCATTAGAAAATTATCAGTAAAGGAGTAACATTTAAAGCACTAACCTGTTTTTAATAAAAAATATTGCGGCTATTGGAAGAAAAATAGTTGACCAGATGTTATAGATTTTAAAAAGATAGTTTAGATAGCGGTGAAGAAAGGTACAAAATAGCACAAAAAATAAAAATAATTATAAACAAATATTTTTCTCATTTTTTGTACCTTTATTTACCACCACCCTAACTATCTTCCTACAGCATGAAGATATTAGTTTATGGTATATGCTTTTTTTATAAAGTATAATAACCATATCTTTGTTACAAATTTCGGTCATAATATTTTTCTGTCTACCAAACCTAAAACTTTGTGATGTATAACATTATGTGGAATTAAATTGACGCTACCCTAAACATCCTTAGGGAGACAAAGTACTAATTTACTGGGCATTGCTTTTTCACTCAGAAATTTTCCAATAATAATGAGGTAGGATGGTAAGATGCGTTTTGTCATACTGAATGGTGAAGTAGGAGTAAATAATTTATTTAAATGTTTTTTGTTTTGTTTTTATAGGAGCGCGGTAGCCTTCATGGTAAGGCGCGTGGCTACTGACTTTAAGGACCCGAGTTTAAATCCGGCTGGGTAGAAAATTTTTTTCTGTTGCACTGTAGCCGTGAGTCAACTCCTTTGGGTTCTGGAGTCCTCCTGGGGTCCATCCAGCCTCTTAAATTGGGTACCCTTAATTGAGTAAAAATATGGCGATCGAGCGTGAGTCTGACAAAATCACCTCCTTACAGAACCGTTGGTATAGTAACAGTACTTCCTTACAAAATACTGAATACCTGACCTTTCATAGATTGTAGTGGTACAGACTACAATTTTTTTTTTTTTATACCTATTCTAACTTAAACTCATTTAAAACCCTAATCTAGCAAAAAAGAAAACATTAATAGACCTAAAAGAAGAATCTCCGGAACTGAGGTTTTCTTGAAATAAGAGATACTAAAACATTGGGATAAAAAAAAGTTATAATCCTGCATTCGAATTTGTAATCGCAATCTTTTCCTCTGTTATTTCCGTACAAAAAAAATAAATAAACTGAAAAATACAACTATGAACTAATGATGTTCCTGCACATCTTTATAAGGGTTGTTTGTTGACAACTTTACTAAAATCTGAAATCTTTAGTAAAATCAGTATGTTTTAGAAGATGACACAAATTTAAGGATGATTAAAAAAAAAGCGAAACTTTTAACTCTCTTGAAGAAAGTGGGTATCGAATATCATTTACTGATTTAGGTTAGATGTAATGCGATCTTTTCTTATCCCCCTTTTCATCGCTTAGTTTGTAATTTCTTTTATATTTCTTCTTTTTTTTTTATTTATTTAAGTGTTTCGACCACTATGGGCATTTACACTGGATTTACAAAATAGATTACAATTGACATGTTCACAAAGTTTCAAAGTGAGAAAGTTACAAATTTACAATTATAATTACCAATTCACAATCACAATTACAATTTACGTTTTATAAAGTTACAATTAGAATTGATGTAGTGATTAAATTACTAAATTAAATTATGAATCCACTTATACATGCTGGAATTAGAGTTAAACTATGTGTGATATTTCTTCTTTTTATCTGTTGCTATTTCCGTTTATATTTATTGTTTATAACCTTTTATTTTTCTTATTTAATTTTTACGTACAACTGACATCCCAACCCATCCTAACACTATCCTCACCATGGATGGCAATGATACATGTCTATTGTCAGTGAACAATGATCCGTACATTGTATCCCAAACCCTCCAATACCACATCACCACCCTTGAAAAATGGTGCGAAAATTGGAGAATTAAAATTAATTCCAATAAATCCCACCAAATCACATTTACCCTTCGTCGTAAACCAATGACCTCTTGCCCAACAGTATCCTTTAATAATATCCCACTTATTCCTGTCGAACTTAGCACTACATCTCGACAAACGACTGACATGGAATCTTCATACAAGACTGAAAAGACAGGAAACTGCTCGTCTATTTCGACTATTACAACATTTACCAGACAACGGTCTAAATTGGCAATCCATTACAAAAGACTGATCTACATGACTACTATAAGGCCTATCTGGACATACGGAGTTGAGCTTTGGGGCTCCACTAAACCATCAAATTCCTCCCGAATCCAATCCTTACAGTCCAAAATCCTTCGTAAAATCCTTAACGCTCCTTACTTTGTCACAAATCAAGTCATCCATCATTACCTCAATGTCCCATATGTTGCTGATTTGGTCAAAACCAGATACCATTCCTTCTATGGAAAACTTCCCAACCACCCAAATCCACTTGTTTCTAACCTGACTTCTCCTTCATTACCTAATTATCCTCCTAGGCGTCTGAAAAGAAGATGGTATCGGGATCTTCTCCTCTAGAAGTATTATTGGAGTTCTATCAATGGGTAAATTCTCCACATGTTTGTATCATATCACTATCTCATCTACAGCAAATTTACTTGTTGTATATATGTTATACAGTTGTAAATAACAATAAATAAATTATTAAAAAAAAAAAATTACGTTTCATTGTATACCCTTGTTATTTTCCATTTACTTTTTTACTTACGTTAAGTGTTTGTATCCTTTTTAGCCCTATCGATGCCCAGCAACATGGGGCGAAGCGTTGGCTCAGTAGTAATTACTATTTGAGTTTTTTTTTTACCGCACCTGGACCATATTCCATTTATTTATGAAGTTTAAAATGTGACCATGCACACTACTTTCACTCCCATTCATCTAAAATTAGCAAGGTAAAAAGAAAAGAATGCTAAAGGAAAAATTGTTTCATTAATTACCCAGTGCATCCGACAAATAACTAAAACAAAGTTCAGTAGCCTCTGGCAAGTTACAGTTACAAATCATGAGAATGAATTACAGACCTACATTTACGGGTCTATTAAACAATGAAATGGGTTCTACGCGAGGAATTAATATTCCATCGTTGATGGCTAGAACCCAGACTGGCCGACCTGCCTAGAACAATGCCCACAACCTCAGCTTCAGACAATGGGAAAATCAGTATCCGTTTTAATTACTGCAGTGACCCAGATGTGCTCAGCGTCCTACCTTTGTTGATAAACAACTCTTTTTTTTCAAGCTCCAATATTGCAATCACCATAGAAAATTACATTTCAAGCCAGATAAATTAATTGCACAAATGGAAACTATGTCATTCCCTAGAACAATGATCTGCCTAGAAATGTATATTGTTATGTAAACAGCTCTATTGGATACTCAAAGAAATATTATGAACCGTTCTACATTTTTAATCAATATTTTAACGAATTAAATAATAAAAAGTAAGTTTTTGACACAGTTATTTGCATAATTGTAAGATTTGTGTAACTAATTTTATAATAGGTAGTATAACAAAATAACAAATCTATCTTCAGATTGAACTTATTAAAAAAATAATAAAACTTGAACAAGATGCTCCATTTCTACAATATTTCGTTACATTAAAAAATGAAACTTTCTTTATACTGTTTTTTAAATAACTGTTTTTCTTTCATAAAATAAATATATTAGGATTAAAATATCACACTAGGTCATCGAAAAATCACTCTTCTCTTCTCAGAGTAGTGAAGGAAGCAACAATATTGATTAATAAAATTTATTATATTATACTATATATCATATTTAATATATATTGGAAATAATATTGAATATTAACTAAATATATTATTTAATATATATTAAAGATATTATTTTATGAACATTAAATATTCTATTTTAATATCTATGAAATTGTAGGAAGATAGTCCGTGTGTGGCTGTGAAGAAAGGTATTTAAAATAACTAAAAGAGTATATTAGTTTACCAATGTTTCGCCACACTATGCAGGGCTAAATAAAAACCATATATAAAATTCATGTAATGAATAGTCAAGCAATACTTAATAGAAGTAGTAACAAATATAGTAAAATTAAAAGAAAGACTGATAAATTAAATGAGGCATAAGTATGGTGCAATGGCAGATAAGGGAGTCTATGAATGGATAAGTAAAGGAATAGAAAGAAATAATAAAAGGAAAATCATGATAAACGTCTTCACCTGAGTCGACGAAAGTTAAGATATGGAGTAAGACTGGGAGGACAGAATCGGATAAAACCTTTTAGAAGGTTTAGAATGTGTGTGCTTGTAATTATTGTAGAGTTTTTTTTATGGTTGGAGACTGATTTTCATATATAGGCCTTGTCAATGTTAAAAGAATGGTTGAGGAACAGCTCGTGTTCAGGTAGTTTGGATGCCAACAGATTACGAGATTTGCTGGATGATTTTTGATTTTGCCGAATGAAGAACCATCTTAAAACCCATATTTCCCTCAAAAAATTCATTCCAATTCGATTAATATAAAAAATAAAATAAATACTAATTTTACGGAAATAAGAATTATTCATTTAATGAATTTGTACCTAGATGGTATGAAAAGTAGAAAAAAAAAAGAACGATAAATGTGAGAACGTAAAAAGTGCCGAATATTCTGGGAATGGTAATAATCAGTGGCTGGAGTAAAAAATAAAATCTCTCTAGAATAAGTTTTATTATCATAAAAAAACGTCCATTGTCCCTGTTTTGACCTAGAAAACAAAATAAAATGTGGATTAGGCTCCATAGGTAATTAGGTATTTCATAGGTGTCGTGAGTTTATGGACGGAGAGTGTGCCAGTACAACCTACTATAATAGATTATTTTGAACCAAAGAGATCCAGGTGAGCTACCAGGTAGAGAGCACAGGGAGTTCTACACTACTACAATTAACTTGAACATAACGTGCAATTGGGAAGCTGACTGGATACAGACCGTTACTGATGATATCTAGGCGGATCCGATGGTTCCCATAGTTTATTCCGTAATCCAATCTTCTCATGCACCTTTCTTATCGCATCATCTGGCATAAATCTGCAGAAAATTCGCTAGGCGAGGCATGAGATTTCGGCGGAGCAAACTGCTACCCACGCCCAGAGTTGTGAAGACAGCTGGATTCGAAGGCGATTCACCATCTGGATATTCTATATGTTTCAGAAGATGAGTGGATAACACTATAAATATTCTACTTTAAACACTATCTATTATATAAATTATTTGTTGGATAAATGATTGGGTGATCCACTAGGAATCAATTTACATATATTTGCATTAGTAAACTTATAAATAAGGAATATCGAAATAATTGTTAATTAGTTCATATATAACGAAATATGGTAAAATGAATCAAACGTTGAAGACATTTTGATTTTACACCTTTAAGCTCCAAAAAACTAAGGAGTGTTTATAATCTTGTGGTTTTCTAACCGAATACTACTCTTCTAATAGTCAAAAATTCAAATACAAAGAATAGAGAAAAATGAGAGAAAGATTAATAAGAAACAACGACCTTCTTTTGAAATGATGTCATTAAGATTATTTATCTATCATTAAAAAAAAAATTGTTTGATCGCTTAAGGAAGAAAAATTTTTGTTGTCAATTGACACAAAATCCGAAAATTATTTAATATTTTTCTTTTTTTTTTTCTCTCAGTGGATGTTGCAATGATAAACCTGATGAATATCTGGTGTTGCTTTTATCCTATCCTTAAACCGAACTCTCTTAATCTCAGTAATGTTAAGAAGTATTGTAAATATCAAAAACCAAGCTGTTTAAAAGGTTTAAACATAATTGACTTATTATATTCATACATACGCCAATATTTCTTCTCAGTTCAGATGCGCTACATTGGTTCCAAGCGCCTCCTTTATCCCGCTTACATTTTCTTCACAATCAACCGATTCACATCTATCCTACTATAAAAAACCTAGGAATAACCTTCGACCAATACCTCTCCTGGAATATTCATATTTCCCAAATTACATGCAAATCCATACCTGTACTTAAACAATGCCTAAGATTCTGTGATTCCATTCTTCAGAACACCCGTGAGCTCCTAGTATCCTCTCTCGTTTTCCCCCATTTTGACTGGTTCCCTTGGTCTACGGAGGGTTATCTGCTGATCTAGAGTGAAACTAAAGAGACTCATGAATTACTTGGTAAGATTTATCATTGGATTTCCCAGGCTCTCTCATGTCTCCCGAGTTGAAGCTCCTCTATCTAACCTCCCGAAGGCAATACTTCCTTGGTGTTTTCCTATTCAAAATTCTTAAAATCAAAAAACCTACCTATATCCTTGATCTCCTCACTCTGCGTTCATCCATAAATTCATTAAACATCAGATTCCAACCTACACATGGCCTCCTATAGAACCGCCATTTGGAATTCTCTTCCCATCCCATTCACCAATCCTCATTCATTCTCACCTTTAAAAAAAAGCTATTCCTTCACTTTCTGCATATCCAAACCTCCGCATCAGTGTGAACAATATAAATAGGTATATTTTTATTACCATTATAAATAGTAGCTAAACTAAGATCTTAATGTAATTACATTTTACTTACTGAAAACTTTTAAATGTTTGCCAGACAAATAATCATAATGTAAACCATGTATTTATTCTCAGGTGGCATATGTCCCAGAATAAAATTATTTTTTTCATATTGTATAAATCTCGACCACTTTACGTAGGCATGAAAAAGAAGATTCTCATGTTCATGTAAGAGGTTGGAAAATATAAATTAGAAAAGGATCTGCTTAACTATTAACATTAAATTAATAAAATTAACATTTTGTGAGTGAAAACTACTATTTATACGAAGGTAAAGGTCATAAACTACTTTATAGTACGTTAAACTAGCTTTAATTTAAGTGTTAATAGACATCTATACGTCACATAGTTCCTGAGATATAGATTTCTCAAAATAACTACTAATCTTTCAGTGGGTTTGTAAGCAATGTTGCTTTTTAAAAATCTAACCTCGAGAACTATTGGACGTATAATAGCTCTATTAGGGCTCATATTTCAGCAAATTTACTCTTCTTTAAATAATATTCTTTTAGATTTTCTAGTGTTGTTGGTAGTTTTTAAGATATAAAGCTTCGAATGAAAAAATTAAGGTTATGAAACAGCCACCATTTTTTATTTCCCCTAACTATACTTGGCAGACCCATCAGTTTTGACTAGTAATTGTACATAGTTTCCATTAAAATCATAAAAAATTGGGGTGAAATAACTGACTTTTTTTCTTGCCGGCTCTTGTACTAATAGAAGCGTACTGTTCCACAACAATTTTTCTTATTCTTGAAACATTGAATAGTTTAGCACTTCTAATCCAACACTGAATTTCAAGGAAGCCGATTCAATACAATCAATGCACTTGCAACCATTGGGCATTTCTTCGAAAAAAGAAATTATAATTATATATATATAGGAAGTCAGGAAACTAATTAAATTTATCGAAATTGATTTGACAAGGGTACTTAATCAAATCCCAACAGATAGAGATCATATCTGAGTGACTAGGCCGAAGGACTGGTGCACTTGACGATCACGGAACTAACGATGATTGATCTTAGAGATCCTAGGCATAGCTCTGAAATAAGATAGCTATTAAAGGCATTAGTATTAATCATAAAAGTACAATCAAACTGTACACGATGAGTGTGAGAAATGCCTTAGCCATTAGTTGAGTCCAGCCCAAAGAGCTGGTCATCCTGACAAATTGCCCCTGAACTAACAAAGCTAGGGATTTTTTTATCCACTTTATAGACGCCTTATCTCAATCACTCTATTAATATGTGGTTGTACGTTGTAATATGGTGTTGTTTATTTGTATTTAGTATAACTAGTAATTACACCCACTTGTTAACAATGTAATGGCGCGTAGGTTAATATTAGATGGATCTTTTTATTTTATACTTTTCTTATTTCGGAAAGCTGTTGACTTTCTTACATCCTGACGGGCACTTAATTTTTTGTAATTATAAGCAAATAATTATAATTACAATTTCTTTTTTATTGGGTTTGGACTTGTGGTATATTCTTACTAAGGTAGATAGGACGGTTTATTCTACGTGTTACAAACGATTTCTCAACGTAACAAATATAATTGAATGGAAGGAATGTAACAAGGAAAGATTTTCAAGACAAATTGGAAATTTGTACAAATTGTTCCTTTGTTTCTCTATAAAGTTATTTACTTTATTAATTTGTCTTCAATGAGAAAACGAAAAATTATAAAAAATATTGGAAAAATTAAATTCACTGGGGACCTCAAAACAAGGTTTAAAATAATAATTATCAGAACAGAATAACTTTTTTTGTTTTTGATTTTTTAATAATTCTTCTTTTAAGCTAAAATTATAAAATAAAAACAAAACTAATGTTGTTAGATAATTATTAATTCATATATATTTTAACTCCATTTAATTATTTCAAAATAATTTCCGCATGCTTTGCTTAAAAATTTCTAATCGGCATTTAGGGCTTAATTGGTGGAAGTTACATAACAAGGTCTCCTCAAGGACGTCCTTCATGTATCAATAACAATATAATTTCTTATACAATGCTATGAGCTGTCAAATTCTATAATTCAATAAGACTCCTTAAAAACTAAGTCAATTGAGGAGTATTCTATAAATCGTCAATCTATCTACTTTTAGGAAGTTATTAATTACAAATAAATTGTGGGAGCAGATCGTGTTGATAAGATAAATTGTTATTGAAAATATTGGTTTGTGTTACATTTTGGCATCGGGAAAATTTCAAGCCTTTTTGAGAAGTGGATATATTAAATTTAGGAAGAATACTTCTGATTTTCTGTCAATCACTATACTAAATGTGGCATGCTTGAGCTTTGGGGAACTTCTAAAAATATTTTTTATTCTAGAACAAACATTCAGAATTCGGCTTAAAAGCGTTCACGGCCTTTCTTCTGTAGGTAGCAATTATAAATGCTCAAGCTTGATTAAGGATGATTTTTTGAAAACCGTTTTCATTTAGCCAAATTAGTGACTTCATATTTTGTATAGCATAATATTATAAATTATGTTTTGATTTAGCTCGTAGATTTGATACCATTTTTCCGTTCGGTGGTTGCCTGATAAGCAAAGATTTGTCATGGAAACAACTAAGTAGACACAAATATATAGCCAGAGAAGTTCACTAGGCAGCCATCTCCGAAATCACTAAAGCCTCTTTACTTCCGTACATCGACGGAGAACATGTATTTACGAGGTCCGTGATCGCCTATCAAGGGAGAACACGCGAATAAAGTGTCCTGTTGTGGCGATAATGAGCGTGAAGATAGAGCTGACAGAGATTTGTCGCTGCTCGGAAGCCGACAATGCCAGCGGTGTGCTGAGTTGAAAGGCGACTTGTTGCGATTCTTGGAGATATAGGAGGGCGTGCTATTTATAGGAGCATGGATTACAGGCTGTGAGATGGCACCCCATCCATCACCACTCAAAAGTCTCCTTTATCAAGAGCCATTATACCTCATTAAGCCTTAAGCTCCGCTCTCATTACCCGCGCATCCCATCCTCCCTCGGATAGACAATGCTCTGAGCATTCCGAGAACCGAATGCCTAGCATATTCAGTCCTCCTTGAGTAATGACGTCGCGTTGCACCGGCATGAGTCATCTTTAAAGGGCCCGGGTAGAAACTGAATATCGACAGCATCTACTTTTAGTTTATTTATTTAATAATAAAGTTTTGTATAATATTAGTACAATATTTTTTAATTATTCTTCATAATCATTCAAAATTCAAGAATAGTGTGCTTTATAGTTCTAACACATTTACCAAATGTTGAAGGGTCTAGAATTTTCGTTATAAGACCACATTCATGTCCAAGTCTGGCCAAATATCTATATTCGCCTCAAATGTTAACCTTTATATTTGAAATATGGACATTGCTCCATCATTGTCAAAGATGTACTAGTAACACTACTCGTCATAGTCAACTTAAAATCTTTTCTGTAAATTGATACTACAAAGATTTTTTGTAAGAAGTTTAAAAAAAAATTAAAGATGAAGGCCAAAACAACGCATAGGGTTTCCTAGGCTTTCAGTATGTCAATAAGATATTAACAACGAAGAAAAAAAAATCAAAGTTTGTCTTAAAGGGATTGATTTCCACTGAAAAAACGTATTCCTGCTCTACTAATAACACTACGTTTTCAGTAACATTATAGAAACCTTTTTTATTATACTGATGAAAATAAATAATCTTTTGAAATATCCAAGATCGTACATCGAAAATGCTTTAGTGTGAATAAAGTAAAGTAATTAACAATGGATTTTATTAAATTAGGATATTTTACTTAACTAATTCACTTTAGCTGTTACGATCGCCTAATAAAGCGATAATTTCCTATTCATGATCTTTTCCTGTGCGATGCCTTCAACTAAATTAAAATTAAAAATAATAAGGAATATATCTGAGAACAATAAGCAGCAATATAAAATTTCCATTTTTAGAAGTTTCTAATTTCATATGTTTTGCTACCTGTCGAAGATGTTCTCAGATGTTCCAATAACTATTTTTTTTTTAATCATCTTTTCCTATAACTTTCAATTCCAGCTTTTAGATTTAATTTGAAATTTTGGTATTCCTTTATGTTCCTCCTACACTCAGGAGTGGCTCGTACAAATAGTTCTACTAAAAAATAATTGACCAAAAAACGTACTGCTATTGTGAACCAGTATTCATAAGTCCCATAGAAGCTCTAAAATCATAAATCCAATCTTTAAAATGTTCCTTTGTTTGATAATTTGAAATGTAAATTTTCTAAATGTAAAAAATCTATAAGTAATTGCTCTGTTTTTTGGATAATATTGTCTGATATCTAAAACACTGAAGTACTATATTTGTTGTAGAACTAGCATTGAAAAAATTGTATATTTTTTATTTTTATTTATTTTATTTTATATTTTTCTTTTATGACTAATTCGTGTAATTCAATAGTAGTATAGGTCAAACCTGGTTTTTGAAATGTTAAAAACTTAAGAGGAACTTTATTAAAATTTTTAAAAGTGATTTTTTTTATTTAAAATTAATTTTAATGATAAAAACATTACTCTTGTTGTCAACGTATCAATTCTTGTTAATTAATATGTTTTCAACTACATGTTTTGGCTTTGGCATCCGGTATCCAAAAATGAGTTTTATTGCTTTTTAGTCCTTTATTGTAGAAATCATTCGAACTCTATGGTAATTAATAATTTTGGGTTAAGAATACATAAATTTAAAGTTAAGGATCTTGAAAAAATACGTTCCTCGATGTAAAATATATCTCCCAACAAAATATAGTAACATGGAATTATATTAAAACAGTAAAATATTACCATGCTTTATTTACCCTTAATGACAGTGCATGCCACTCAACGTTTCATATGACCCAGTCTATAATGCACTACGTACATGACATAAAGGCATTAAACTCACTAAACAAACATTACATTATCTTGAATGAGGCAATGAATATCAAAAGATATCTCTAAGCATCCCGGAGATATCTAAGCTTGTGAAATAATGAATATTTCATAACCTGTAGTCTATGGGTATTGCATATAGATTGCACAAGTCATTTGGAAATCATTGACATTCTCTTAAAAGTTATAAATGAAATAATACACGCTGAACGCATTTAACGCTGACCACAGAAGTTTATTACAGAGTATGGCGAAAGACATGGAGACTTCTTTGATCATGAGAGAATCACCAATGATGACAGTCCCATCCCTGATAGCTCATGTAAACAACTGAGTCAGCTAGGAAGGAACAGTCTGGGATGGATCAGGCGCCCCCGAGAACAATGAGTAATGACACAAGCCTCTATATTTTTATATGACGGGTTTATCAAAGCCAAGTATCGGACATGTCATATGGTCGGACGAAATAGTTCTTAATCTTCATAGTGAGAATTTAAATAATATCACTAATAAATAAAGTACCAGGAGCCAAACTCATAAATATTTTTAGGTGGATGACATCAAAAACTCTGGAGTGTATTCCAGTTTATTATGATATTCAGACCATAATTTCTATTTCCTCTAAAAATTCTAATAATCAATTAGGACATTCATTCAAAAACTCATTTCTCAACTTTGGGAACTAAACAGTATTGCACGGGGTGCATGTCAACGCATTGCATACATTTCCATAATAATAATCCAAAGATAATCCAGATTATTTTTCGAATTCAAACTATAATTTATTACTGTATTCCGGATTCCCTCTACCTAGCTATCGATCCGTTCCTTATCAGATCGCCGCGGTACAGAATATTACAATTTATTGATTTTTTTCATTAGGAAATTTGGTAGTTACAAAAACTAAACCATACATTTAGGTTTTATAAAAAACAAAAACAAAAAGTAGCTCAATTATTATAAAAATATCCGTAACAATAGTTTTCTGATTGCATCTTTTATAAAAATCATTATGCAATCTACCTTAAGGAAAGGATGGCTCCTCACGAAACTCATAGTATAGGGCTCAATTTAAACATAGGGAAAAGTCCTATAAAATAGTTAATAATGATGTTTCAGTTATTTCTAATTTTTTAAGAGTTATAGTTTCAGAGTTATATTGTAACCTAAAAATACACGGCGACCATTGTTTTAAGTTTTGTATTCTCAGAGCTCACGGGGAAACTTCCACAGAAAACAGATATATAGTTGTGATTCACCACTCAAATCATTAATGACTTTTAGCTTATAACCAATAAACTACGTTCCTTCAGCAAGACTTTTGAAATAGTATGAACCATGCAATTGTTGAAGATTAATAATCAATGAATGTAAATATGAAAGTACTACTTCATTCATACTATGAATAATATAAGCTCATATTGACTACTCCTTGAAGAACTAGATATTTTAAAATTAACCCACTGAGTTTCGGGAACATGCTGATGATTCCTTGGGAGCTTAAAACATCTTAGTGAACGCAAAACTAAATAGATGAGGACGCATGCTTCACAATAATCAAACATATATCACAAGACCCGTGTGCGTAGTGGCTAATACGTTTTGAAAAAGGGCTGCAGAGAAACCCAGTATGGTGCTTTCCACCATTCAAAGCAGGGAAACTTTCTACTACAACCCAAAGATGACTTCCTCAGTATAATTATGTATTAAATTTAAATTTAGAGAAGGAGCAAGAACAAGTAAACAGAACCAGCATCGAAATACAGAACAATAAAAAGAATTGTGTTTTATATTTCAACAAACAAGAATGAATGTCAGGTTGATTACATAATCCTTGAATAGAAGACTGAATAGACATGTCCTTTCAATGCTGTTATAATTGTTCGTGTATAAATAAAAAAAAATAAAAGGACTAAGAGGACTAACGAGAAGATATTCGTATAAGCCCATTGTGAATGATAGATGAGTCAGTGGTTATTGATGATCGGTTCCTCTGCCGACCTCGTTCGTCGGTGAATCGAAAGGAACGCCATCATTGACGCAACTGATGATGGAAAGTGTAGGACAAAGAGTTGTCAATTAGAGTAAGTTATTCGAGGTCGACGAACTGAGTCAAAACGTCGAATGGCATGAAAGAGATCGATTAACTGCTGCCTAATGACATCACGATGGAAGGCATCTGCTCCGGGCATCAGCAGTAGCCGGCTCAATAACGCCAACAAATGAGGCTACCATAACATCGCCTCGGTTGCCTGGTGGAGTAGGTTAGAATATCTGTGACTAGTTATGCCACCCAATGCTGAAATTATTAGAACCTCACCTGTGGTTAAAGATTTTGATGAAATTTTATACGCTTTGTCCTATTATACAAATAACATCATATTTATTGTTCTAACTAGTTTTTCTGTTAGAGACATACCAACTTGCATCTCCTGCACAAAGAAATAGACTGTTATAATTCACCAACCAAATCGTATAAACTTCTAAATTATTTCCAATAAACTATGCTGATTCTAGAAAAAAACAAAACGGACAATAATGTACAATATGCAAAAAAATTTATTTATCAAGTTATAAAATTGTTTAAGTTAAATAATGAGTGTTACAAAAAATGTATAGGAACCGTTGGCAATAAGTAAATCAAAGAAACAATTTTTTTGTTAGTAATTATGAAGGTGCTACCATGTAGTAATGCAAATTTATTTGCTTACCTGCTAAAAAAATATTCTGTATCAAGTTATGAAAATTTTAAAGTAAAATATGATGTTTATTATGAATAATATATATATTAGGAGCTAAAGGCGGTATGTTAATTTATAAAATATATATTTTTTATTAATTCTAGGCGTATTTGCTGACATATCAGGTTTTAAAAATTTATTGGAACGTTGTTGGTTTTGGTTGAATTTAAAATTTCCTCACACTTTTGACCGGATTTTCCTACTAGAAAATTGTTATGATTTCCCCAACTATATTATAAGAATTTTTTTTCAATTATACGGAATTAAAAATGTCCACATAACCATTAAAATGTCTAAATTTGACAACAATAATTATTTTTTCTATTGAATCATATCATTATTGTTTTGACAGGATCTTCTATCAATTTCAAATTATGAAGGAGTTAGATCCGAGTCTAGATTTTCACTATATACACCATTTCAGAAGTGGTTTAGTTGATATAAAAATAATAGATAACAATAAAGTAATATATTGAAAGAAAATTGAACTTGTGGAGGCCGGAGACCGAAAATATTATATAATATTGTTAGTGAGATTAAATATATTTAGATGGTGGGATATTTTGCTGAGATGAGACGGATTGATCATAGTGATCGGTTACTGTGTTGAACAAATAATAGATGGAATGCTCTTACTTGATGGAACCCCAAAGGGGTCTCCTGGTGTATGATTATGAAGGGGTGTCCTTTCTCCATGCTGGGTGCTCCCAGTGTAACACTGCTCCACACTTCTAGCCCGACATCTATGGCTTGTGACTCAGTGACATGATTCCCAGTAGAGTCTGCAGGTTCAAACTCTAAGGGATTATACCCATGATTTGGCAGTTGCTCTGATATTTACTATAGATGGCACTAACATTTGTAGATTCTATGGTCTTTCACTCAATTTAAGTGACCTCCCATCTTATTCCCCTCAAAACCTGAAATCACAGGCTATGGACTGAACAATTATTTTTATAAAATCCAAACTTCTTAACTTCAAGTGTATCAATTTTAGTAAATTTTAAAGCAATATGAATTACCAAAATTTTTTTTCAGTTTATACATAAATTTTTTGATTTGCATACAGTAGATTATGACGGTTTTTTTTTTTATGAAAACCAGTTCAAACATATTACTCCGTGTTTAAATCGTAAAATAGAAATAATTTGCGAATGTATATTTATTTTATTGTTATTTAAATTTAATTTTCTATATCTCGTACATTATTTGATTAATTTTTTTTTTAATATAAATTCATATTTTTTTAAATATAAATTCATATTTTTATTTATACACATCATGACATTATTTTCTTTCATTTATTTATTATTATTATTTTGAATTTTATTTTATTTTTATTTTAATTACGTGAATACTATTGCTATCATTTATATTTTTTGGGGCGGTTTTCTTTCTTCTTTTTCTGTATGTATAAATACTTCTATGTATAAATAATTCAACACTAATAGTTAATGCCATTTATTTATGCCCGATCGTATTAAATCCTTTCAATAAAGGACAGTTTTGAAAAAAATGGAGATAATTTTTTTAAAATAAAAAAATACTCAATTATACTTTCAATATCGTAAACTGTGAAAAAGATTGGTGAACACTTCTTATCGTTTACAGAAACGTTTACTAAAACCATGAATTGAGATGGTAGGTCATGAGTAATGTTTTCCTTTGTTTCTTAATATCTGCTCAATGAGGAACTGAAAAATCTTTTCTAGACTGCCTCGGGTGCACCTCCGCTGCCATGTATTTGAGCTTATCTCGGTTAAACAACAGGCCGAGCTCACTTGTTATCAGCTTTGCTGAGATGCTCTGGGACGACCCTTTTAACTTTACAAATAAGTAGTATGTTGTGATGCCGAATCTCCATACTTTCTGAAGTAAAGTATCGAGTTTAATCTATTGTGGATCTCTTAGGAATCTGTAGAAACAGGAATGTTGTTCTCTGATTAAAAATAAGCTCGCGTATTATAAACATTGTTAATTTTTTAGTTACTTATTTATTTTTAATTTGTTCTTTCTATTTGTACATGAAGTGCCAAGGAGTAATTGTATATTCTTTATTTTAGTTGAGTTTTAAAATACGCACACGAATTACATAATCTAAAAAAACAACTAATAATTTAGACAAAATTAAATTACTTTCCTTAACGACGCTTAGAGGGAGCAATGGGTCATATTATAAAATTGTAGTGTTAGTTAATTGTTATAACCTATTGCTATGACATTTTAAATCCTCATCAGAATCGATCATAGCAGAAATGAAAACCGAAGAAATACTAATCAGCTGGAATCTGTAATCGATTTTACAATCGATATTAGCCCGGACGCGCTTTGCTGCAGCTGGCAGGCTAGAGACATCAATCAGAGCTCGTTTGGCGACCACGCGAGCTGGAGGGCTTCTCATTTGTCATCCTCCTTAAGGCTTCACTTGTACGTCTTGGATGACGAGCCAATTCCGGTCTTTAAGTATGGAATGTGTGGTCCTGTCCCCGCTAAGTCACGAACTTAACAGTTCAGACCACCGTCAAAGGTAGTATAGGAATTAAAATTATTTTTTTTAAAATAATCATTCATCCATTTTACTAAATAAATTCAGTCAATCTTTCCTAGCCACAATTTAAAAGGTTATTTTTTCACTATAGCTGGGATTATAAGCCAAAGTTATACCAAAAGTGAAAGATAAATTTCTCTCTCAACAATGTTGAAATTTACACTTTTATTTAATCTTGAATATTTATGCATCTAAAAACCTCTATTCCTCATTGGGATATTTTCCTATATTTGTTTTATTAAAAAAACAACAACGACGAAAAACGTGCACTATATATATATATATATATATATATATTACGTTTAATTCAATTGCATTTGGTTTTATGAAATTTATATAAATTTTTCCTTGTATTTTTTTTCTTTAATGTAGGTACTGTAAAGTAAAATGGTACCACAAGGGACAAGAATAAGACAATAGTAAATTCAGCTAATAAGTGCTTTCAGGGCCCTGTTTCATAATGAAAGCTAATAGTATTAGTTCATAGTACAAGTATAGAAACTACGTGGTAATTATACTAATACTTATTTTTTTTTCATAATAGGGAGGACAATTAGTGATATTACTGCAAAATGTACTTGAGTATAAGTTACTATTGTACAAGTCAGTGTAATTGTATTAATTTAAATCAGCTAGATTAATAGTATTAGTTTGTACTTTATTATGAAACAGGGTCCTTGTGGCTTATTATAGCAGGTATTTTTTGTTTTCCCGTTAACCACGACACAGCGGTGGTATGTTCGTACAAACCAATAATTCTTACTGCACCTCCCAAATAACGTTTAAATTTATAATATTAATACTCTCAAAATTCTTCTAAATGATTCACAGCTTCATCATTTAACAACTTGTGTTTTTATGTGTCTTTTTACAAGTGAATTTCATACACTTGAAATTAATATATTTTTATTCATCAGCTACTTTTATTACTGTAACTTTATTAACCTTCATTGTATTAAACTTACATTGTTATTGAAGTAAGTTACATCCATGTGACAAGTTCACACTTTTTTTAGTTTCCATTTTGCGTACTTAGCAAAAAAAAAAAATACCTGAAATAAAAATTCTACATTTCTGGACATAAAACAATGGCGATCTCGTCAGATAATAAAAAAAAATATGTTAGTAATTGTTTGCAATTTAAATAAAATATATGTCAATTTTTGATAAACAGATTAATTTATTCTTTAAAAAGGAGCAAAAATTAACAGAGATTGTTTTTGTTTCGAAGCAAGTGGTGCTAAAATGCACCAAAACAGAATTGATATCAACAAGTAAAAATTGTGTCTGCATTAAATCAACCAAATATTTTGGTAAATAAAAGATTGACACAGAAAATACCTTTAATCATGCACGATGATCATGACACACAGTTTTACTAGTGCATCTATGTTAGAATTTTAGAGAAATCAATTTGAATTAAAAACTATATTCTCTGCAATGTTCTGAATTAAAAATGTTATAGGAATAAACCTTGAATAACAGTTAAATTTTAACTATTATAAATCGCATTACCCAGTCAAGTGTAAATAAAAATACAAGTATCCATTTTATATATCATCAGAATAGCAATAAAGGAACTTGGTATAAGTTGTTGTTTCATTGAATAGTATGCTGATAATGAAAATCCCATAAAGTTAATTATTGACTTCTCTAATTTATCCGATAAATTAGATTTATCTTATTTTATTTATTAAATACCAATAATGGATTGGTCATTTGCCATGAAAAATAAACACTTATTAACAAATTTATTTATAAAAATATATATTTATAAAAATATGAGATAAAATATGGATGCCAGAAGCCTTAGTCCGTAATTGGGTGTGAGCAGCATTACAGACTCGGTTATGGAAAACTGGTATAATGTGGCTTGATATTTCTTACAACCCACATCATGCAATAGTCAGAGTGGAAGTGGAGGAGTTGAAAAATAAGATTTTAAAGATTCATCAAGTCAGAATGTTACGTAACTTTCCAATCCTCATTCATTATTCTCGAATGTAATCAACCATTTTTTTCTATTAAATATTTTTCTTTAGATGCTTTACATCAATCAATCATGCTCTACAAAATGTATAAAACATTAAATATTCCAGGCATGCAGATTATGTTATATAGGAGGCAATTCCCATGTTGATCGATGCTATTATTAAATATTGACAAATGATTTCATAATAGATTAATGTGAGAAGTTATTTTATTATTTTTTTTTAAGAATTTTCCACTGATGTGTTTTTCTCAACCTCAATTTCTTTTATCCTTTTTTTCCATTCTAATTAAGGCTGGCTCCTGATGCCATGACTTCCTCACTTCAATTCATCTTTCCTTTTTACTGTAGGTCTTCTTTTCACTTCTCATTCCATGTTTATCTTTGTAGCTTGTCCGCAGTAACTATTTTAACATGTTCAAACCAACCTAATCATTGGTTGAATGTATTTTTCCTTTCATCAACTTCTCTTACTATATCTTTTTTGTTCATTCATGTCAAGAATTTCTCGTCGCTCTTCAGCTTAAACCCATTCCCAAAGCTAACAGCCTTTTGCTGGTCATATACCTTTAGAGTCTTCTATATTAGCATCTTAGTACTAGACTCTATAATACAACTCCACAGAACAATTTTTCTTTTCAACTGGCTTTTCTTCCTTCTCTTATTTTCCGTTCTACATCAGAGGATCAGTTTCTTTCACTATTGAAGATGCTCCAGCTTCTCAGCTGTTTTTATGTCTTTTTCAATTACGACATCCTCGAATGGTGGTGCACAGGCCTTCTGCTTTTTTTTCCACTTTCTATAACTTTCCTCAGCATATAGTTGAAGTCAATTCAATCTTGGACACTTTACATCAATAAAAAAATATTAATGTTATACAAATTAACTTAATTTATATTCTCTTGATAAATTTCTTAGATAGTGGATTATAAAATTAACAGATCAATTACAGATAGTACCATCGATATTCGAAATCTCATAAATTAAACTAGATTGATACGTGATTTTGTAAAATAATATAATATTTAATTTATTTTAAAAAAAAATTATTCCGGAGGAAGAATAATAATTGCTATTTATCAATGTTTCTTCGGCCTATCTAAACATCAACAGAGCAAATCTCTCAACAGCAAAACTAAAATAAGTCTTAAAACTAAAACGCTTATACATCCAGTGTTGACGTACGGTTCAAAAGTTTACGGTACAACTAAAGGGGTATTCATGGTCTTTAGTTTAACATGTTAAAGCGTGATAAATGGAAAAATTTATGTTAAATGAAGAAATATTTTCCTCTTTTACCATGTTAAAGCGATATAACATTTAACATAGTTGAGAGTCTGTTACTAGGTCCGCTAAATGGAGAATAACGTCATGCAATAGACCAGCTGAGCTCGTCACAATTTTGTTTGTTGTTGTGCTAGGTTACTCGTAGTTTGTGTTTTGATTGTGTATTAGTATTATGTTTAAATCTGATAAAGCAATGGATTGCAATGATAATAATGTAATGACAGTTGTCAATTAGCACTTCTTGATTCTCTTCCTCACAAGTTATAAGATCAACAAAGCACCAAGTAACCAAACTTTCACACAACTTCCACTTTTCCTTCAATTTAGGCATTTCGTAATAAATTATTTTAATCAAAACTTAGAAGTAAAATATAACATGAAGGTTTGGAAGGAAAGGTTATAAAACAAGTTGCTCGAAAAATCCGCTAGGATCTCTTATGCATTTACCATTTAACAAGACTGTAAATAGCTCACAATCCTATACTTAAAACATTTAACATGGTAAAACATTTTACATTTAACACAACATAATGAATACCCCTTAAGTAGAAAGCTTATGACTTTTGAGAACAGCATTGTTTGGAGAGTCATTGAAACTGTAAAAGATAAGAATGTCTGATGCCGAAGATGAACCGAGAGCTATCTGAGGAGAGAGTGGCTGCCGCTGGGCTCACTTTAAGAGGGCGGCTAAATATCTTCATAAGTATTAATAATATTTTCTAAGAACAGGAATGATTCCATTTCATGACTGTATTATTTGTAACCTGTTCAATACACGATAAATATGGCAGTTCTTGCCAAAAATTACTGTATATCTTAGTCTTTTGAATTGAAATACCTTAAGAAAAGAGTGGAGCTTTAAATTTTCAGAGGTGACATTGGCACCCATGCTTCGCCACTCTGTGTTCAGGTTCATTAAGAGTGGCCGGCTATGCTAGGCAGCTCAGGACAGAAACATTGCAAGGAATAAGAATAGTGGGAAGACCTAGGACATGGTGGCTGGACGGGGCATCGGTGGATTCGATATACCTCATCCAAATCCGGAACAGAACTGTTGCATTACTGGACCGGGCCAACTGACACGATCCGGACCCATCGATGGTTTGTTGTGCCTGTTATTAGTATTACCTAGCAATAAGTATTATTAATAAATTAATTAATCTTTACATCATATATATTTGGCTACCTATATTTTTTCATACTAGCGGGAATTCCTGTCTTAAGGACGATTTTAATCACTCTCTTCCTCTCCCTCTCTTAATATTATATTTATTTGTTGAACCTTTAATAATTTTTTTATTAATCCCCAAATTTTTTAACTCGATCTACAATGGTGATCTACAATGCCCGCAATACTTAATCATACATTTTCTATTTATAAAACATGGAAATGGGCAAAAGTCAGGGATACACCAGTACTAGAAATTATACACGGCTCATATACATAGAAATGATACACATATCTTAGAGCATATTGATCTTTTTTTTAATCAGAAAAAATCATTAATAAATATTTTTATATTCATTGTTTATAATATAGACCTAATTCAGAACAAATTTTACTTATTCCCAGAGTATAAATTTCTACGAATTTCCTCCCGATTTTGGTAACAAAAAAGTCAAGCAAGTTTTAAATAAAATTTTTGCTTAGCTTCAATACTTACAAGGATGTCTAATTATATTTTTTGGCAAAAATGATTTAAGTGGTAGAAGATCCCAGTACATCTGTACAAATAAATACATATATTCAGTCTTAAGTAAGAAACTAAAATTTTGTATTTTTGACGGATAATATAAGACACATTATATCCTAACAAGATAACTGATCATTACCAATATGATTTTGGCGCTTACTTGGTAATTTACTAAAAATTTTGATTCGTTTAGTGATGTTTTAAACCAAAACTTAGAATTTGATGAAGTCATTGTAGTTTCAGGATTCAGATAACCTAAATATAAAAAAAAACTTGTTCCTGCCGTAATTTATATCTTAACATTAAAAGAAAAAAAATGCACTTCGTTTAAATTAGATTTTAAACAAGTAGTTTGTTTTTTGTAATGATATCAATAATAATTCTTATGACATAGATTGGAATATAATATCAATTTGCAAGCGGGAAGTAGAGAGTTTTATATTCAGTTCTTTTTCAAGGTCCCTACAGGGTGCGTAACTTAGTTATTTCTATGCCTGCTCTTTGGGAGAAAATAATAACAACGCTCTAGCTAGTTAAGAGACAATTAGTTAGCATACGCAGTTGGGGAGCATAGCATGACAAAGTGTACACTTCCTTGTGTTTTGTTCCGCTGTAAAGAAACAAAAACAAAAAGGACGAAAACAATAATAGGGAAAACAATACTGCTGGTTCAAAAAGCAGTTGAGAGACCTCGCGTGGCCTATGGCTCCCCGGAGGGTGACCGACAATACCCCAGCCTTCAATCTAATCAAGCCACTAACTGTTACAATATCGGCTTTCTGGAAGTGGATAAAAGCCTATCCTAACGGGAACACTTAGGCCACAATATCAAAAGGCCAACTACAATGCTCTTCCTGGGAGTCTCGTTTACTGTCGGTAAGGTACGTTGTACTCTGAGGAGCTCTTTGAACTGTACACCTAATGCTTCACTACGCTAATGATTGTGTATAGCTTTAAATATTAATCAATGAACAATTAATCTATTATATTAAATTACAAATATAATTATAATGATGAGTTATCAGTCGACCGAGGATTTATATGAAGAGATGTTTAGGAGTGCGGTCAGTGAAGAACATAAAATAAGTTTTTTTTTTTTTTTTTTTTAATAATTTTTTATTGTTATTTACAACTATATACACATCAAGTCAATTTGCTGTAAGTGATATTATGCCATGATACAAACATGTGGAGAATCTACCCATTGATAGAACTCCAAAAACTAAAGGAAAAGATCTCGAGGCCATCTTCTTTTCAGACGCCTAGGAGGATTATTAGGCAGTGAAGGAGAAGCCAGGTTAGAAAAGAGTTAGTTTGGGTGGTAGGGAAGTTTGTCATGGAAGGATTGGTACCTGGTTCTGGCCAAATCGGCAACATACGGGACATTGAAGTCCTGATGGATGATCTGATTTGTGACAAAGTAAGGAGCATTAAGGATTTTGGACTGTAAGGATTGGATTCGAGAGGAATTCGATGGTTTAGTGGAACCCCATAGCTCAACTCCGTATGTCCAGATAGGCCTTATAACAGTCATGTAGATCAGTATTTTGTAATTGATTGGAAGTTTGGACCGTTTGTCTCGTAAATGTTGTAATAGTCGGAATCGTCGAGCAGTTATAAAATAAGTTAAAACTTATTTATTAGTGTCAACGTTTCGGCCATAATTTCAAGCCTTCATCAGGGCTAAGAAAAAAAAAACAAGATAAAAACCAACGAATTAAAGGATTTATAGAATGATGAGAAAATAACTAACATTATGGATACATAAATAATGTTGAAATATATTAATAGTTTAAGCATTACGAGTTCTTTTATGCACATAGACTTCTGTAACAGCCAAATATTGTTAGTCGTTCATGAAATACAGATGATTGCTGAGGAGGAAATTCAGAACTAAAAATAACATTAAATATGCGTAGTAATCGGTTCTTTTATGAAAACCTCTATATTTGAAGTACTTAAAAAATTGTAAATTAAAATTAAGTTAACGCTAATATTATTAATACAAAAAAAAAAGTGGTATATTTATACCAATAAAGTTTATGATAGGTTTTTTCCTAGAAACTATAAATAAAGATGGCGTTTACCCACTTTTATCATCTTTGTGACATCATCGACTAAAAATATGTTTTCAGAGCAAAAGATCGAATAATATTCGTTTAATCTAGTTGTTATTTGGAACCTGATCTTGTATTGGACTTTTATCAGTGAGATAAGGATTTATAGCTCTACGGCTTGTAATTACATGATCTATATTAGAGAAATATCTATATAAAAATTTGGTCAAGGCTATTTCTACCTCTTCAGAGCAAGTGGATACAGTGACTATTTTTTTTTATGAACTAATTAGAAGAAGATGGGCACGAGACCTACTAATGTTAATGTGTGTATTATATAATATACAGTTGTAAATTTCAATAAAGATATTGAAAAAAAAATAATTAGAATAGTAACAGTGCTTTATTTTCAGTATAAATTGAATGCAAGTAATTATTAGCTATTTTATCAACTGAAGATGTACAAAATTCTAAATAAATTTCTAATTTATTTAGAGGTTGAAGCTAATAAAAAAAAAATTTATATCAAATACGAAAAAAATATATACCTGATATACAAGTTCTATTACAAGGAAAACTTTGTTAAAATCAAACACGGATATAACATTGAAAGTGAAATTTATTTATATAACATTTTAAAAAAAAATTAATTAAAATAAAATAATCGATATGGCCATTAAGGCTTAACCTATGCGGTAGCCTGTGGGACATGTTGTATGTTGCACTACTTCTTGTGGAAAATCAACTTCTTTCATCTGGCTCTCCAAGCCACTTAGTAAACCTAACTATTGCAAACTCTTTACTCCAAATGTGACCAAATTTGGAAATCAAGTTAGATAGGGATTTACGTGGGCAAGGCAGAATGAACTTAGGAATATTCTCCAACCACCACTGAGTTGATCGAGACTTGGATGAAGGATCTTCATAATGCTGGAAATCTGTGTCGGAAAGAGTGCTGGTCAGGCTCTTCACTAAATACTCCAGAACATATTCTTGGTTGTTCCCTGCTCGAGTTTTGACGCATGTTCGCGAAAATGAAGAGGTGTCATCAAAGTATATCCTTCCCTCTTCTCTCTTCCTGCATAACCATTCCTGTGATCGCATGGTAACCTTTTTTTAAAATATAATCTTCCTCTATTTTTCCAACTTATTCCTGTAGACGGAACTTATGCATTGGATAGGTCCATCGGCATTTATATTAAGACTTTTTTTCCAAAAGCAGTTATTTACAGTTTCGCTGCCAAGGAATTCTTTATTCAATTTTCATTTGAATAATTAGTTTACATTAATACCATGGCGGGTCCATTCTTCTTCGAAATGTTGTGTCTGGTCAAGATCTAGATCTTTATCTTTTTGGTTTGTTCCCTCTTGCTTAATAATGAGGTGATATAGGTTGAATAAATCAACCCGTGCCTCTCCAATAGGTCTTGTTTCTATAACTTTATTTTTTTTGTAACTCGATCTGTAGGCCCTTTGAAAAGAGAAGGCCTAACCATCTGTACTGTCTCCTCTCCGATATCTCTTTTATTGCTTTAATAATCAAGCCATCTATAGTAAAATTATTCCAAACTTAAAACTATCCCTTAAGTCACTTACATTCCATAAATGTTCTTCTCCTGGGGAATGAAAAAAAAGAAAAGTCATATTCAATATCCAGTGCCATTTCATAATTCAATAAAAAAGGGCTTGGTCACATTTCTTCAATATATTTGAATTCTGATGATGTATTTCAATGTCGAAAATTTTGAGGATATGATTAGAACAAAATAGTAGTAAGTATATTGTTATTTACCATGACCAATCTTTTAAAATATGAAAAAAAAAATTTATAAGAGATGTTTGATTAAATCCTGTTATAGTGGATACGATGGATGAGAATATATAATTTGTATTTGTTGTTATTTTTGAAGCATCTAGACAGACAATCATTGTAAAATGTATTGACCTTTGAATATTTTTTTACTTGAAATTACGATTACGTTATTTTCGATTAATTAAAACATTAAAAAAAAAACCACTAAAAATACCTCCATAAACATTAACTGAGCTCAACAAATCGTATAAGATTCTGTAACCACAATCAACATTTTGGAATTCTAGGGAGTGCATTCCAGCTTGTTTTCCTCATTTATTCAAGGATAAAGTCATGAAAGAGTAAATTGAGAAATCAGACGAGGTGGAAGAGAGAAACAAGTCTTAAAAAAGCACGTAAGCGATATCGCTAGAAATACACACGTAAATGTACAATAAATTAAAATAATATTCAATTAATTTGGCACTTATGAAATTTTTTAATTAACTCTTCTATTCAATATGACTTTTTTTTCTTCCTGTTAGTTGAAATTAGTCACTTTTATGTATGTTCTCCATCTAATGCACATTCACCTACAAATCAAAATCAAATAATAACATTCATAAATCAAACATCCCGGGATTAATTGATCCAGGAAGGAAAAACAAATTAAATCTAAGAACATTCGAACAGAAATTTGTTGGAAAAGCAGTATACACTTCTTTAAGAGAGGAATGTAATAAAATATGAATATTAAATTAAGTCTTTGACAGACCAGTTGATATATCTGGTTTATATTCGATATCATGGACCTTAAAAAAATTATAAAATAGATTATAACTTTAATTTAGCTTACACAAATATACCAATTAAAATTAACGACAAATAAAATGTATAATAAGGCATATAGATTCAGAATAAAATTCATATTACAGTCATGTACAGCTTAGAGGATAAATTCATAGTAACCATTTTTAATTTTAATAAACAAATGACAGAATATATGCTGCACCATTACCAAACAAAATACCCAAAGTATGAAGTATGAAGTCATAAAATGACAAAAGAGCAGATATTATGCATAGCAGTAGCGATAAAGAGAAGGTTGTTTGAGCAGCTGAAAGGAAACAGAGTACGATAAGAGGGAAGGTCGTTCTCAAGTCCTGGGGGTGATAGAGCCACTGTTCTAGTCTATATTAATAGTCTACTAAGCTGGGAGCTTAATTCATGATTTTATAAAACTAAATTGATAATTAATTAAATAGAACTTAATAATTAATTTAAAAAATAAGTCACCTAACAGTGGAATTATCGTTGCTTTACCACTGTGGCAGGAAAATGTTGATACACAGTAGGTTTCATAAGAGTACGCTAGACATTAAATTCAAGTTAATATTTAATAAGGCAAGAGTATCTAACTGGAGCACGATGTAACGATATTTAAAACATTTTTTTTTTTTTAAGTCATACAACTCTCAGCATAGACTTGGGTATAAGGAAATACCAGAATGTTTCTGATAAAACAACTGATAGTGCTATAGTTGAAGTAAATGTAAAGTGCAACTTATTTTTAGGGATATCCCTCTATAGCCGAAGCCCCACTTAACGGACAATTACATTATGGAACTGGACAAGGTAAGTATTGAAATGCATATACATCCCTCTGGACGAAAAAATCAATCTTATTCCCCATCGGCTCTTTTCTCTCCTCAAATACGAACAAAGGTCATTAATTATGATAATATAAACCCACGATCCCAAAACTAAATTTTGTTTTCACTTATTTTGGAAAAGATTGCTATACTAACTTTTGCCGAATTTATTACAGTATTTACGAAAAATAATTTTAAATAAATAGTATCCATAGTATTTAATATGTGCCTGTGTAGTAATTATATAAGTCTCTTTATAAGTATCATTTATGAACTTTATTTTATCATTAGTTGATTTTAATTTTAATTTTTATAGAAAGTGAAAAGTTCATATTGGTAATAAGATTAATATTTTCGTCTTAAGTTTTAATACCTCATTAGTCCGAATATAATTGCATCGCATTTTAAAAATTTATAAAAATATATGTACAATTAATTACACGGCCACAGTAATTATAAATTAATATCTGCATTATTGAAAGATAAAATAAAAAACCATGAACCTATTTAAAATGTCAATAGAGATATATTAATGTTTTATATATTGCCGATGCAGGTGCTGGAAAGATTTTTTTTTTCTTTTATAAATTACAGATTGACCGTACATGTCGGAGGACCAAGGAACATAGCTCTTGCCAGTAGGCGTTTTCACTATGTCATACTCTAAACATAGTATTCTTAGATGATGTCACCATCTGTGTTTAAAAAAAAAATTGAGATTACAAATTCATGAATGTTTCCTTGAAAAATATAGCAAATGTGATCAAATGCTAAAAAACATGACAGCAATCATTTATAGTCAAGGTTATTGCATATTAATTAATACCCTATACTGGCGACTTGTTAGAAATTTCACATGTTCTGTTAAATAGCACTATGAAAAAAAAATGTTTAAAAATTATATAATTATAAAAAAAATTAATAAGGACTATTTGAAAAGATAAGTATGTTTTAAAATCAAATAATGGTAAAAAAAATTAAAATTAAAATTATAATATTCAAACAATACATACATTTTCATCAATCGGTCTCAATACTAGATATATATTTTTTTATAGTTCCATCTCAATTCTATTAATATTAAAATGAAAGAAAAAAAGAAATTTTAACAATAATTATTATTTATCAATTACATCAACAACATAGCAAGTTTATTATATAATATTCACGACAATTAATGTCTCTAGAGGCTGAACAAGTAATGATATCATTACTAATTTAATAAATGTTTTTAATTAAATTATATTGATAGTATAGCTATTAATTAAATTTTATTTTAACAGTTCCGAGAGAAAAGGAAAAGGTTAAAGACATTTACAACCTTCTATAATAAGAAATCATTAAACATTTTCACTTATGTTTTCTTATAAGCAACTTTTTATAATTTTAAAGCATCAATGCGGAAAGTAAGTATTACTGTTTCATTATAATCCAACAAATCTTTAAGCACCTCCTAAAAAAATTGAGAAAACATTGTAAATTTTAAAGAAATTATGTTTTAAAGTAATTTTTGCTACAAAACAAAATTTTGGTAAATATCATGAGTGGAAATAAGTTTCCACCGTTTGACAAAAGATAGCTCCACCAGAAGGTTTGTCGAAATTGTCATGAAATTTGAAAAATCTGCAGCTGAGACTAATCTATTGCTTATAGAAGCGTACAGGCTTCTTTAAGTGGCTGGAGTGGTTTCAAAAGTTTAAAACTATGAGCTTGGCGTGAAAGACAAAGAACACAATACGAGGCTGAAAGAGTTCGAAAATACGGTATTGAAAGTATTACGTGGAAAAGATTCGTCCAAATGAAAAAAAAACTTGCATTTACTTTAGAAATTACTCTACAAGTAATTTAACATCGTTTAAAACCGTTAGAAATGGCATTTAAAAAGAAGGATATTGTGTTCCACATAAACTTAAGCCGAAAAATGTTGAATCCGCAGGAGTGAAATGTTCTTCAATATTCACCATTCATATTCAAATATTCACCAGGCATGACAAAAAACAATAATAAATAAAATGGAATAATTATTAAATAAAATGGAATGAGTTCTAAGTTAGAAAGAAGGCGATTTGCTTTTAAAAATTCAAATACTAATGTAACTTTAGCTTCCTCGTCTGTGAGAGCTTCTGATAAATTTGGGGTCAGTTCTATCCTGTTTATTGTTGGCAAATTTTGAGTACATTCATCAAAAATATGTTTAATCGTGAGAATATAATGACAATATTGGCACGTTGAAGGTGGTAGTTTTATGATTAGTTGAGAGTGTATGAAGGGAGTATGACCTATTCTCAAGCGGGTTAGAGCAGCTTCCTCCCTGGGGCTGTTGCGGTAGGTTGTTGACCATGGTTTTACTGATCGTTTTATTTCTTTTAATTTACTCGGAGAGCGTTCATCCCACTTGGCCTGCCATTTTTCTAATATTTGTAATTTAAGGGGTTTACTGAGTTCTGATAGGGTAAGAACGGCGGTGCCTCGGCCAGGGAGTGTGAGTGCCTCTCTGGCAGCTTTGTCTGCGAGCTCGTTACCAACAATGCCCATGTGGTTTGGAACCCATATGAACATAATGGACTTACCTTGTTGTGATAGTTTTAGAAGAAAATATTGAATTCTTATGATAAGTGGATGTTCGGGGTACATGTTTCTCAACCTTTTTAGAGAGCTCAATGAATCTGAGATTATTACAATAGTCTTCTGAGTTATTGAAAAGCAAAATTGAAGGGCTGATGCTATCGCGTGGAGTACATAACTTATGTAATTAAAACTTGTGGGTTGAATCGAAAGATGAGGTGGTTGAGCTTTCTGATTTGGAACCATTATTGCATATCAAAAAATTTTCTGAAAGATACGGCAACCCTTTTTTATACTCGACAGATGTGGTGTTATTTTGTGCATAAGGGACAGATGTGGCATTGTTACAGGTTGTTTTAGAGTCCTAGGTGAGTTCTGAATTTCAGGCTTCAGTTTCGGAATTGCTTTAAGTGTAGAGATAGCCAGAGTGATTATTTCTGCCAAAGGAAGTATTGAATTTGGTTTCTGCCGAAAAGCTATGGAGAATTTAGATCGGAAAATATATTTGTAAGTTGGATGATTTGTTTGTTCAAATTATTTGGAAACATATGTTTTGTCTCCTAAATGATAGTGGAAGTAGACTAGCTTCAGAGCAAATATTGAGAATGGGACTGGTCCTGAATGCACCGGTAGCAATCCTGATTTCTGTATGATATACTGAATCAAGCTTGGCAAGAGTTCAGCGACGGGTAGAACCATTCTAAAAACCATTCTTTTATTCGGTGTTTGATTTATTCCATAGATTGTTCCGTAGACTGATTATTTTGTAACAACCCTGATAGCTTTAGAACAGTCTTTAGGAGGACATTAGTATAAAAAGAAACCGCAGCTATGGTAATATCTTTGGAATACGTTCAATTAAAAAATAAATTGAAACTTTTTCCTTGTGTGATGAGCCACTATTCAAGCAAAACAGCTATATGATATTTTTTTCTTTTTAATGGAGCTTTTAAATTCCTAAATACCACCGCTAAACAGTTATAAACTGTTATCATAGCGGACATCATAAAACTCAGTCATAATACAAATATTCGATAGCGTCCATAAGCTATAAGAATTCAAAATCACGGTATAATATAAGGGAATGACATTAGGAGGAAGAGGTGTTGCATCATCAGTAGATAGGGATCTCCCCATTGGTCATCGCTGTGGGTGGCGAGTTAGGGACTATCTCCCACCAGGCATCCTCCGCAAGTTAGTGAGCACAGCATGCGAATAATAGTATATTTATTAAGATGTATAGCTATAATTAATAAACACTTAGTAATTAATAAAGATTGCAGAGTTTTATAGTTTGAAGATAGCTTCTTGAAAATCAACCTTTCTGTTATCCAAGAGCCAATTTAGACGATCCAAGAGCCTTCTTCAATCCTGATACCTCAGAAGATCATGAAGAAAATACCAAGTAAATTGTGAAGCACACTTGTATGTCCGTTTGTTTTGTTTAATTGATTATAACTCAGCTAGCCATGAAAGCTAGTTATTCATTATTTATTTATGATTACATTTATTTTTATTTTTTTTGTCATTTGATACAATATTTGTGATATTATATTATGTTAACTTAAAAATTTGAACACTATTCCTATGGTTGTACAATATTACCGTTGCTGAAACACTTTTAAAACTATATGAATCTACGTGCTGTTATAAAATTAGGATTAATCCAAAACTATTAATATGTAATATGAAATCTGTCACTCTTGAAAGATATGCCTAACTGTCATATTGTTATAACTATACTGACATTTCAAAGGGGTTTATTTTGTGATCAGGGATGTGTGAGTCTCGTGTGACCTCTATTCTACCACTCACTCCTATGGCTAAAGGTAACTCTTTTCTTTTTAATTTCCAATTAATTCGTTGAGATTCCATATAGAATGCCATCCATCATTACTTTCTTTTTCCAGAGTTTTATTTATTTCTGATTGAGTTAAAATTGCTGTACCCGTCCCGGGAGCGCGAGTACTTTTCTTCCAGCTCGAGCAGCCTGTTCATGTTCAGTAGAGAAGTTAGATAAAAATGGATGTAAGAAATTTTCGTGTGTAATGGTTACATTTAATCTAAACCTTTCCTTTTTTTTGCAGCTGCTATTATATTGATTTCGGCAGTGAATATGTTACATAGTTCGTGGAGACGAAAGACAATACTGATGATAATAAAGGATTGCGGCTTTTGTACTTTTCGTTTTGAGAAAAGAAAAACCGAGGAGATTCAAGCGTAACAACTAGATGGCTTATGTAGTTACTGAGTTAAAATGATAATATGTAAATCCATTTTGATACTAAACAAAGAGAAGATGGTTGGGGGGTGCGGTAAAAAAATAACATAAATAAGTTGAAATAACATATTTAACCGTGCCAATATTTCGGCCAGAATTTCTAGCCCACGAACAGAACAAGATAACAACTAATGAATACAGAAAATAAAAAATAAAATAAAAATAGAATGAATATAATATAATAAACTACTTTATCGTAACAAACCGTGAATTATTCTAATTTTTTCCTCAAATTCAAGGCTTTATTTTATTAAGGTGGTTTTATTTTATTTTTCTTCCCCTTCTAGATTCGTCTTTGGGATCTCAACACAATTCATTATAGATAACAACTAATGAATAAAGAAATTAATAAATAAAACAAAAATATTATGAATATAAAATAATAAAATTAATAATTATAATTAGTGAATAATTACTAATTAGTGAATTAAATTAATTCCATTCTTTACAATTATTTACTTTATTTAATTCGGTTTTTATTCTCTGCATTCATGAAGTATGGAATTAATTTTAATACAGAATGAAATTAATAAAATTAAAGTGAATTAATTAATGATCTAATTGTATTTAAACTTAATAATTATTGAATTAAAATAATTATTAATTCACTTTAATTTTGTTAATTCCATTCAGTACAATTATTTACTTTATGTTATTCAGTTTTTATTTTATGTTTTATGATCTGCATTCATTGGTTGTTATCTTCTGTTCTGCTGTTCTGTTCATAGCCCTGATGAAGGCTAGAAATTCTGGCCGAAATATTGGCTCGATTAACTAAATTATTTCAACTTATTTATTATTTTTTTGACCCCACCCCCAACCGCCTTCAAGGCATCCACGGTCAACTGTCGCTCATCATTTTGCTACTATTATTGATATTGAAGTTAGTTATGAATAATTTTATGAATCACACAATGAATTGTGTTGAGATCCCAAAGACGAATCTAGAAGGGGAAGAAAAATAAAATAAAACCACCTTAATAAAATAAAGCCTTGAATTTGAGGAAAAAATTAGAATAATTCACGGTTTGTTACGATAAAGTAGTTTATTATATTATATTCATTCTATTTTTATTTTATTTTTTATTTTCTGTATTCATTAGTTGTTATCTTGTTCTGATCTTAGGCTAAATTCTGGCCGAAACATTGGCACGGTTAAATATGTTATTTCTACTTATTTGTGTTATTTTTTTACCGCACCCCCAACCATCTTCTCCTTGTTTAGTATCAAAATGGATTTACATATTATCATTTTAACTCAGTAACCACATAAGCCATCTAGTTGTTACGCTTTAATCTCCTCGGTTTTTTCTTTTCTCAAAACGAAAACTTCAAAAGCCGCAATCCTTTTTTATAATCGGTATTGTGTTTCGTTTCCACGAACTTTGTAACATATTCACTGCCGAAATCAATACAATAGCAGCTGCAAAAAAAAAAAAAAGAAAAGGCTTAGAATGAATGTAACCATCGCACACGAAAATTTCTTACATATATTTTTATCTAACTTCACTACTAAACATGAAGCTCGAGCAGCCTGAGCTGCAAGAGAAGTACTCGCGCTCCCGGGACGGGTACAGCAATTTTAACTCAATCAGAAATAAATAAAACTCTGGAAAAAGAAAGTAATGATGGATGGCAATCAACATGGAATCTCAACGAATTAATTGGAAATTAAAGAGAAAAGAGTTACCTTTAGCCTCATTTCATTTCTGCAAGTATCACATCTATTCTTCATACATATCTTTCTGTTTCAGTAATCCACATTGTAATAGTAGTTAACTAGTACCAATATTAATTAAAACCAATAGTCATTTGTAAACACTTTAAATCAACAATTTGTAATTTATTAATTTTTTTCTCTTTTAACTGAAGCTCTATAGACTAATTTTATTTGTAAAAATCATATGAACTACCAGTGTCTTTTAAGTTTCATTCATTTTCTCATTTAATTTTTCTTTTATTGGTTAGGTATTTTATATATTTTTATCTATCAAAGAAGTTTTCTTATGTTTTTTTAATGTTTTATCAAACATTTTATTTTATATAATTTTTCTATAGTTTCTTTATCTTTTATATCTTCTATATTATTTATTTTTATATTAAATATCGTTTTTGATTAAATGTCCCCTGCATTTTGTTTAATTCTTTTTTTAACGAAATTTGGCATCATTAATTATACTAGAGTGAACTATAGTCTAGTATTGATAACAGGGACTAAACTATAGTTTAATCGATGATATAACAGAACAATTCTTCGTAACGGACGAAAAAAATTCAAACAGCTGGAAATTTACTTGGTCCTCAAACATGACAGATCGAAACGAATATTTTATTTTTCACATTCAAGCTGAAGTTTGATCTCACAACATAGATACCACCTGTTGGATATGGATTTTAAGAATCGATTATTGGTAAGGTATCGATTTACCGTATATTTAGGAACTTTGAACATTAAACGAAGTGATAGTAAAACGCGTATAAATGGCAGTAAGGAACACTAGGACAAACCATTTACGCATGTTAATGAAAAGAAAAATCTGTGTAGTTTCCCTCGTGAACGTTAACTCGGCCATTTAAAAACAAAACATTCCCGTTTTTGTAACAACCATAGTCTTAAAATAGTTTTATTATATTTAAAAAAGTATCTTCAACTTCAAGCGACCTCAACATTGAAACCTTTTAAGCCGAGCCCTTTCTAAAAAGGAAAAAAAGAAAGAAGAAAAATAAAAAGCTAAACAAAAAAAAAAAAGAAATAGATAAGTTTTGAGTCTAACCGCCCACACATTACGACAGATCCTTTCATTTCAATTACTCACAGTGTGTCGGAGTAATTTACTATTTTATCATTGGGTAACATCAGGCGGCTCTGTTAAAAGGCAATCTACATACCAATTAGGACGGAAGTAGCAACACAACTCATCAATCCATATGGGCCGTGAACAGAGAAAGTAACCTCGAGGAAATAACCGCTTTCAAAATTTTGACGCATACAAATTGTCTATTTAGTAACGGATACGTTACAGCCAAATTAGAAAATAATCATTATTTTTATTAGGAAATACACAATCATTTGGTGTATAATGCGGTAAATTTTCCAGAAGCAGTATTAATGCGAATCCATATGGACATGAAATTGAAATATTAACAATCATGAGAGAAAAACATCGTGAGTGAATAACTAAGGAGATATGGATACGAAAGAGAAAAGGAGTTTTAAAACATAAGATGTCGATGCTCATCTTCACATATGTTCTAAGTGCTCTTATTACATTTTCAAGTAAATAGTAGTTTAAGATTTGACCGCATTCTGTAATTTATTGGACATACCTTGGTTTTTAATACATCACTTATATTTTATATTAGTAATAATTAGTGATCTTTGGTATTGCTTAAAGTATTTTTTACTTTAATTTATCTATATATCGATACATAGTGATAGAAAGTATTGTGACAGTGCAAATCGTTGTGTACAGAAATGACTGAAAGTGCACCTTTATGGAATAAATTTTTTACATTTTTTTTTCAATTTTCTCTAAATTAACACTAAAGATTTTCATTAAACTCGACGTTTCGATGAACAATAATTTTTTTTTAAATATAAGATAGGTCTCATCCTCATTAGACTTGTATAATAGGGCTTAAATGACGAATTAAAAAAAATAAAAAAATTCGTCTAAATTATTTTTAATTTTATTTATTCGAAAAAAAAAATAAGCAGTGCTCACTGTTAACAATGATATGCAATAAACAAATACAAAATAATAAAGAATTTCATGAATAACTAAAGGAGAAAAAAAAGGAAAAATATAAAAACACCTGATTCGTACGGGAAAACCAAGACCGATCTTTCCCGATTGCATAACGGTTTTCATATTTCATTTATTCTTTCGAATGAAATTAATTAAGTAATCATTTATTAATTAATATAATATTTATTTATTAATTATTGATGAATAAAATAATTAATTAATAAGATAAATAAATTTCACATGAAATTTATGTTATATCCACCACGAGAAAACCTAAAATACGATTTTTTATTGTAACAGGATAATATAAAACGTGTTCATGGTTATCGCCTTCACAGTTTTTTTTTTCTTTTTTTTTCCAAAAATGACAAAAATAGCAATACTCAACTTATGCACACCAATCTACACAAAACTTGTGGGCGAGTGTAGGGTGGTAATTAAAAGTTCTGTGATGCGCGCAGTGCTCCAGATATTTTAGACCTAAATTGGACATTTATTTACAATGTTTACAGATTTTAAATTGGTACTTACAAATATGAAGTACATAATCTCATACACATACATATGGTTTATAAATAAAAATGCCTTCTGGTGCTCCATGATATCTCAATTAAATTAAATTATTTATATTCATATAAATGTACATATATACTCTCATATACAACCCATATTCTCTATACAACGCCGCTTTATACTAAGAAATCTCAATTCTTTAAATTATTTCACTTGTTTGCTTCAATGACAGGAGTTTATTTTAATAGTGTCATAATAATGAGAAAGGATTAGTATTTTTCTTAATAACAAAGAAATATTTCTTAATAGAATACATTTGATGATCTAAAGTTTTATTGCACACCTAACATGTTTAAAACATATTTTCTAGTAGTTTGAATTATTTATTTATTTATTGATATTTACAACTGTACATAAAATACGTCAAGTAAATATGGCGTAATATCATTATGATTAGTGAAAAGCATGTAGAGAAACTACCCATTGGTAGCACTCTAATAACATTATTTATTTATTGTTAAATTGGTTTAAAGTGAATATTTACGTTTCTCGATTGGTTGATTGATAATACTGATATTATCTCTAATTTTACATCCCATTACATGTCATTACCTGAAAATGTAGAATATACGTGAAATAAATATATCGTAATTTGAGTCACACCGTACATTATACTGACCGCAAACAAATATCTACACAAATTATAATTCATAATATCCATAATAAATAATTAAACTGAATACATTTCGTACATTTACACGTTTCTGCAAAAATTAGCTTGCCTGAGAACGTTGGATGGAACGTTCACAGAGGGGAATCTAACTCCGTTAATACCATTAACACATCCTCCGGAGCCTTTTGATCTTTTTGAAGACATGGAAATGATTGTTGTTGTTAGGAAAACATTACTTCCACATTCCAAAAAAGAAACCCAACAGTGTAAACAGAAAATATTTCTCATACTGTAAAACGTTTCTCATGTTGAATTTGTAAAGTGATTAATTGCTATTATAATTCACAATAAACTGCTGGTAAATTTATTTAACATTTTAATACAAATTGTTGTTATTGGCCAAAACTCTAGACATTTTTATTTTTTAAATTATTATAAGCGAAACATATTTCATTTTTATGAAAATTAATCATAAAAAAACACTATACATGTCGAAATCAAAACCATTATTTATTACCAGTTAATACGAAATAGCTTCTAATAATTTATTAGTTATTTTTATAATTACGCCTTACGTATTAAAACGTGATCTACAACCGTGATACCAACGACTTATTCATTGCACATATCAATATTTAGGAATCTTTCTTTACAGATATAACCAATATTTCATAAAACTAAAGTTTTTCATCCTATTCCAATCACATGAGAATTCTATCCATTTATAAACCAATCACCACCATACACAGGTCCAGAATTATTAATTTAAAATTGTTTGCCGCAGAAAATTCCAACCAACTCGTCATACGCATACCTGTTTTCAAGTACATAATAAATTATTTTAATTTATTAATTAATGACATAATATTTATTAATACTACACAACAATATTATTATTAATTCCCCTAAAAATTGGCTCTTCTCTGAAAATCTTATCTGTATTGTTTGTTATAATATGATCTTATCCTGATTTCTTGTAACATCCCCATTATCAGAAATGTTAAACACATTTGCCTCGCATTCCTCACATATAATCTCTATAAATTCCTTGATCTTATTTCACCTCTCGTGAACTTTATTCTCCAACCCTCTCAATCACTTAGAAGTGATCCAGACATCACAGAACTGATGATTAGAAGAAATGCAAACAAGATTGATTTAGATGAAAGGAATATGGTCCGGGTGCGGTCAAAAAAACACATTTTTGACACAAAACAAAATTTTGTTTTGACTGCCGTCAAAATAGCCCTGACGAAGCCCTGCAACGTGGGGCGAAACGTTGGCTCATTAAAATAGTATAATTCTACTATTTGAGTTTTTTTTACCGCACCCGGACCATATTCCTTTCATCTTTACACACGGTCAATCAATAATCTTCCAAGTTGATTTAGGTGTTGCAAAGTTCCGCTGACCACTCCAAACCTCACACAATACTCCTTACCCTGTAGCAAGACGTTGTATTTCCATATTGCCTTAGCCACAGATCGTAAATTTAAAGGGAAGTTCTCTATTATTTACTATACTTATTACCTTCTAACTACTTAAATTCCATCTTCCTTGTGAAATTCAGGAATATTCTCTGCCATAATATCTCTTTTTCTCTATGCTTTTAATCCTGATAATTCATATTTTCTATAAATAACATTTCATCCAATCTGAAACCGTTTTTATGTATAAGAATTTTATTCCCATTCAACACGTTCACAGCAAACGTGATCTATTCTAAATTAATTCACAAAACTACTTATCCAA